>NC_140244.1:8878220-8905720 GCF_949987555.1 Borostomias antarcticus
ACGCGCACACATGCACACACACACACACATCTACACACGTGCACACACACACACACACACACACACACACACACACATCTACACACGCGTGCGCGCACACACACACACACACACACACATCTACACACTCGTGCGCGCACACACACACACACACACACACACACACACACACACACACACACACACACACTAATCCCCTCACTGTTTGGCCGAGAGCACAACAACCAGAGACTGCAGTGGCAGGATGGATGTTTCAGTTCAACGTTAGCTCTGTCAGCTCGCCCAGGTGATCTATAGTTAAGGACAGCGCTAGCTCTAGCACTCAGTTAGCCCTGATTACCTACATAGAGAAGTGATCATTGCTGGCAGCTTAGCTACAAGCTATGCTACACCGTTGGTAGGAAGCCTAGTAGCAGCCCAGCCAACTCACCTAGCTTGTGTAAAAATGTGATGCTAGCAGCTCATAGTGAGGTGATACTACAGTAGCAACTTAGCTAGCACAGCTAACCTACATGGCAAGGCTGGCTTTGAGAGACTGTGGTGTCTGTTAGTAGCTCCACATGGATTAACACAGAGTGCATTTGATGGCTTATGTTAAACCTCTCTGCCTATGGCCTGACCTTCTGTACAGTGACACACTTTCTACAGCCACAAAGAGAGAGAGAAAGAGAGAGAGAGAGAGAGAGAGAGAGAGAGAGCTGTACAAACTAAATCAAGACATACAGATGGACTGCAGATCCATGGTAATGACAAATGTACGCTAAGCAGGATCTAAATCCAGCAATATGTATAAACTAACAACCTTTTCTGAAAACAATATAACACAAATAAAGAAGGTGTGGAAATGGCTTTAAATTATATAAATATCATATTTCATAAAGGTGCAAATAAGCTGGCCTTCTCAAAGTGAATAAGACATCTAGAAAAGAGAAAACCAAGGGACATGGTTTGACTATGAGAGAAAAAGCATGAGAAGGAACTCTTATAAAACCACACCCAGGTGGTGAAGTAAGTGGTGCTTACTTGGTTTATGAGCAATCTCTACTGCCCTCTGCTGGTTGGGGTAAATCTCATGTTAGGAACTTACACACACGGACAGACAGACGCACGTCATGTATGGAGATCTGTGGAACTGTCCGTCTGTCACCATAGGATCGTCTGATTGCAACCTACAGCCCTTTAGTCGGCTAGGTTACTAGGTTACTCACTGCTCCATTAAATTAATGATATTTTTCTCTCAGGTTTTGGGTGTCAAAAGGTCCGGGGCTGGACAAAAAACATTCAGGGCTGAACCAACAGATGTCCAACCCTAGCGATGCACTGCACCGCCCCTCTGACTGGGACGTATCAAATATCTGACCAATCAGAACCTGTCCTTCTTTGTAGCTAGTCATTACCAAATCTGCCCTCAGCTGTGTTAGATTCACATATCCAACCAAGAAAAGGGAACTGACCACCCCAGGAGAACTAGTCTCCTCCTGGCTCTCTTTACTACCCTGCCACTGTCCCAGAGCAGAGCTGTGTCCTCCTGGTCCACAGGGACTGTCCCAGAGCAGAGCTGTGTCCTCCTGGTCCACAGGGACTGTTTCAGAGCAGAGCTGTGTCCTCCTGGTCCACAGGGACTGTCCCAGAGCAGAGCTGTGTCCTCCTGGTCCGCAGGGACTGTCCCAGAGCAGAGCTGTGTCGTCCTGGTCCACAGGGACTTGCCCAGAGCAGAGCTGTGTCCTGAAACACAGGGACTGTCCCAGAGCAGAGCTGTGTCCTCCTGGTCCACAGGGACTTGCCCAGAGCAGAGCTGTGTCCTGAAACACAGGGACTGTCCCAGAGCAGAGCTGTGTCCTCCTGGTCCACAGGGACTGTCCCAGAGCAGAGCTTTGTCCTCCTGGTCCACAGGGACTGTCCCAGAGCAGAGCTGTATCCTCCTGGTCCGCAGGGACTGTCCCAGAGCAGAGCTGTGTCCTCCTGGTCCACAGGGACTTGCCCAGAGCAGAGCTGTGTCCTGAAACACAGGGACTGTCCCAGAGCAGAGCTGTGTCCTCCTGGTCCACAGGGACTGTCCCAGAGCAGAGCTGTGTCCTCCTGGTCCACAGGGACTGTCCCAGAGCAGAGCTGTATCCTCATGGTCCACAGGGACTGTCCCAGAGCAGAGCTGTGTCCTCCTGGTCCACAGGGACTGTCCCAAAGCAGAGCTGTGTCCTCCTGGTCCACAGGGACTGTCCCAGAGCAGAGCTGTGTCCTGAAACACAGGGACTGTTCCATGGATGTATTAATAGGACAGTCCCCCCCCCCCACCTCCTTTCTTCCTCATCTCCTCCCTCTCTGCCTCTATCCTCCAGCTTACTCCTTTCTGCCATCCCTCCATCCCTCCATCCCCCCTTCCCTCCCTCTCTCAGCTCTCTCCCTCTCCCTGTCCTCCTCCCTCGCTGCGTAGCGGATACGCTGTGGGGCTCAGTTCTACTCCCTCCGGCGCTCCGCCCATCCGGTCTGTTGACGGTGGCGCCGTGCCCAGGCTGGCAGGAGAAACCAGAGAGACTTCACTAAACACGCTGCTCACTTCCCCTTCCTGTCCACTAAACACGCCGCTCACTTCCCCTTCCTGTCCACTAAACATGCTGCTCACTTCCCCTTCCTGTCCAGGAGGAACCAGAGAGACCTCACTAAACATGCTGCTCACTTCCCCTTCCTGTCCAGTAAACACGCCGCTCACTTCCCCTTCCTGTCCACTAAACACGCCGCTCACTTCCCCTTCCTGTCCACTAAACACGCTGCTCACTTCCCCTTCCTGTCCAGGAGGAACCAGAGAGACCTCACTAAACATGCTGCTCACTTCCCCTTCCTGTCCAGTAAACACGACGCTCACTTCCCCTTCCTGTCCACTAAACATGCTGTTCACTTCCCCTTCCTGTCCACTAAACACGCTGCTCACTTCCCCTTCCTGTCCACTAAACACGCTGCTCACTTCCCCTTCCTGTCCAGGAGGAACCAGAGAGACTTCACTAAACACGCTGCTCACTTCCCCTTCCTGTCCACTAAACACGCTGCTCACTTCCCCTTCCTGTCCAGCCAACACTTCCTCCCCAAACCACACGTTCCAATTGGTCCAGACAGTTTGGGTCTTCAGTCAGTGTACTAAGGCTCCTCTCATATCCAGTATGCAAAGCTGAAATACTAGTATGTAGTATATTGTGTCTGTCATGCATTTAGACCTGTTTGTGGATTGTGGGTCTAATAATAATGTCCAATTTAAGAATTCACTGTCCATGATTCTCAATATTAATAACCACCACACTACTTTCCCACAGAGGTTAAACACCTTTAATAACAGTCTCTACCACATGGTACTGTATGTTGCAGGCACAGTAAAACTTCATACTGTGTGTGTGTTGTATACGTACGAGTGGGGTTACACCATGCAGCACAGTCTAGAGATAACGAGGCCACTGAAAATCTCTCTTTTCAAAAATGTTGTTCTTTGTCCAGCTGAAAATTCTCCTCTGCTTCAGAACGTGTTTGGGTTCAGTCCCTGTAGCTGTTTAGCGGGGCTGCGTTCTGTTATGAACTAAGCAGAACTCAGAACATTAGAACATTAGTTTCAGCTTGTTAATAATAATCAGCTGCTCACTTTACTAAGTAGAAGAGAAGTGGACAGTATGCAAATCCAAAACCTTGGACCATCGCCCAGCTCTCCCACCCAGGTACATTATGCTTAAGGAAGACCTGGGCATTTTGTGCTGTTGGTGTAGCAGAGGTGGTTTGGAACCGTGTTGTGATGAGGTAACGCCGTTGCCAGCTGACCACTAGGACGTCCTCCTGGTCTGGACTCAGACACATGGTACTGTAGATGAGTAACGTAATGTTAGTATGAAACATGAAAGGTGGATCTGAACCAGACTCAGTGGTATCTGTGCTGCATAGAGTTCCATGGCCTCCTGCCTTCTGACAGGCACACTGCCACCTAGTGGTTAAACCAGCCTACTACCCTGCAGGCATACTGCAACCCAGACTCAAGTCCACACAAAGAGGCAGAAGCAACATTGAGAGGGAAAGGGGGTGAAAGACTAGTGTTGGGATATGAGAGTATTAACTGTATAAAATGACCTGCTACTGCATCCATGGAACAGTCACTCAGTTGATTGTAGTTGTTTTAGTCTTCCAGCACTTCAGATGAACGTGGAACCATGACGAGAGAAACAGTTCCTGTCTCCACTGTGAGCTGAACAGAAAGAAAGAAAGAAAGAAAGAAAGAAAGAAAGAAAGAAAGAAAGAAAGATAGATAATGAATACTGGGCTGGCATAGCCCTGACTGAGTTACTGTATACTGGGAAGCCCTACCTGTGATATTAATGGAGCGTATGGGACCGTTTGGTTAGTGAGTCCTGGGTCCAGTGAGCGCCTGAGCAGCAGGACTCCATCAGCCTCCTGGGTCATGGTGTCCATGTGGTGGTGGAGATCATTCCCTTGCTGGTACCATCTGTTGGTATTTGTGCTCATCTCAGGATCTCATAAAGATGGTCTCTCTCTCTCTGTTCCTCAGTGATCTGCAGCTTCCGTGGCTCCGTGGCTCAGGGTCTTCCTCTGGAGGTGGGGGAGACCGTGCAGGTCCTGGAGAAATGTGACGGTAAGTCTGACATCACACCAGCTCTGACATCACACCAGCTCTGACATCACACCCGCTCTCATCATCGTCTGAGCCTTCATCATCATATATCATCATTTATATTATCAGGCTGGAGCTGTGGTTCCTTCAGTGCTGAGCCAGTAATATTATACAGTGGTTGTGTGCGTGTAATGTGTGTGCTATGTGTGTGTGTGTGTGTGTGTGCGTGTGCGTGCACGTGTGTGTGTGTGTGTGTGTGTGCGGGTGTGTGTGTGTGTGTGTGTGTGTGTGCGGGTGTGTGTGTGTGTGTGTGTGTGTGCGTGCGGGTGTGTGTGTGTGTGTGTGTGTGTGTGTGTGTGTGTGTTTGCGGGTGTGTGTGTGTGTGTGTGTGCGGGTGTGTGTGTGTGTGCGGGTGTGTGTGTGTGTGTTATGGGTGTGTGTGTGTGCTCTGCGCTGGGAGAGTGTGTAGTGGTGCGGGGCCCTGGCCCTCAGGTCAGGTGTGGAGTCCCTGCTGGTCTGAGAGCTCCTAACAGGGCTGCTCCCCCCGGCCACGCCCCAAGGGCTGGGGACACACCTGTGACTGGAGGGAGAGAGGGCTGGGGACACACCTGTGACTGGAGGGAGAGAGGGCTGGGGACACACCTGTGAGTGGAGGGAGAGAGGGCTGGGGACCCACCTGTGAGTGGAGGGAGAGAGGGCTGGGGACACACCTGTGAGTGGAGGGAGAGAGGGCTGGGGACACACCTGTGACTGGAGGGAGAGAGGGCTGGGGACACACCTGTGACTGGAGGGAGAGAGGGGGTGAGGGAGGTGTGTGGACAAAGCTAGAGCCTTTATCTAACCTCAACTCAATAAAATGGTTGGCTAATGCTTGTGTAACCGAGTTCTGGCTGAAGTCATGTTCATGAGAGATGGTCATGCATTGGCAAGTCAGAGGATCCGAGGTCAGAGGTCAAACCCAGCGTGGGCAGATGAGGGTGGAAGCTACAGTGTGTACTACAGTGTATACTGATGAGCGCGACTATGGGAACAGTGACACCTGTTACAGTGGTGCCAATGACTCCAGATGAAAGGTTGGGCTCAGCTCCACCAGCTGAGGTCTATTGTCTTGAGTAGTAAAGTCTGACATCACACACAAGACGCGATTGTTGTGAAATTTGAAGACGTTGTATGTTCTAATCACGTGTGACTGTACAGTACGTTCTAATAACGTGTGACTGTACTGTACGTTGCAGGTCTAGCCCTGTGGGTGTAGAGTTCATAAGGTTCATACAGTAAATACATCAATAAATAGTCAATATTCAATGTTTCTTTCTTCCTTTTACCCCCTCCTTTTTTCACCTCAAGGGGCTTATCCTAATAAATGTATCATGTTAGATGTCTAACGTTAGGTGAGGGGGGACCGCGGAGTCAGGACAGCTGTCAAACTAACTCAAACTCGCAGGCAGCAAAATAAAAGACCTGTTTTCTTGCTAAACCTGAATCTTCTAGCTCACATTGTCCATCTACTTCAGATGCCCCCATGTTTTTATGCAGTGTTTCCCATAGCCTACATCAGGGTTGGGCGATTTGACGATAGTCTCCTCAACTGCCCATTTAAAGCATGTGTGAATAGGCTCATGCATTGGGCAGCAGTCAAGAAGGACATGTTTTGGCTTCACTGAAGCATTTTCGTGTTAGAGCTCAATCTGTCTATGGGAACAAATATGTTGATGTTTTTACATATATGCAGTGACCTTTATCAAACGAGCCAGTACTAGTGGATGACAAAATGTATTTTGTATGGAATGCCAGTCCAACTTTTTCACCCTGAGAGTGTTTTCAAGCCTCTCCTAAACATCAGTCTTTCTGTTTTCTTCCAGGATGGTACAGAGGATTTTCCACCAGGAAACCCTCCATCAAGGTAAGCCTTTCTCATTCTGCCTCTCATGCTGTCTAGGAGCTCTTGAGGAGATGACCTCCTTAACTTTCATTTCCTAACTGCTGGGCTTTGGCACTTCAAAGTAGTAGCTTCTCTCTATAGCTGGAGTCTGAACAGACTCAGCAACTTTGAGATTACACACACTTCACCAGTTGGAGCTGTGCTGGGTTCACCTAATATAACTTGCTAATATCTGGATTGGAATTGACTCTACAATAACACATTGATTAGTTGTATCATGTATGAATAGGAATGGGATTGTAGTTGAAGAGTAACTTTGACCCCTTTGAGGACAGGAATTAGATTAATCTGGTCTGACACTTTTGAGGAGCTGGATATCAAATGTCCAAGGTGTGAATGATCCAGGTCTCCTTCATTACTATGCCTTTATTTTCAATGTTCATTTGAAATTTGCTTATTATTACTGAACATTGAGCTGAACTTCAATTAGACTCCACACTATAATGACCAGCCTATAAATTTTTTACAATTTAAAGACCAGAGGTGACCGAGCCTTTGTGGCGGCTGCCCCTCGGCTCTGGAACATCTTGCCCCTCCACATCAGATCCACCCAGACCCTCAAGGTTTTTAAATCTTTATTGAAGACCCACTTTTTCTCCGCGGCCTTCAATTCTAGTTGAGCATGACTCCCAGGCTAGTGTGTGTATTGTTGTCTTTGTGGGTATCGTTGTGCTTGTGTTTATTGTTGAGTCTTGTAGTGTTATTGTTGTAATTTTTTTCACCTAACGGTACAGCACTTTGGTCGACCACAGTCATTTTTAAATGTACTCTATAAAGTTTGAGTTGAGTTGAGTTAAACCTCTAAAAAGAAGACTGATCACAAACTGCTGGGATAGTGAAATAAAGGAGCATTGTGGGGCCATGTTCTCCAAGCTAGCAGCTGCTCTCTCTCTCTCTCTCTCTCTCTCTCTTTCTCTCTCTTTCCCTCCCTCTCTCTCTCCCTCCCTCTCTCTCTCTCTCTCTCTCTCTCTCCCTCTCTCTATCTCTCTCTCTTGAATGAGTCTGACCATTCTCTGACCCACACCCTCATGAAAAGTGGGTTTCTGAGATGCTAGTGTGACGGTAGTTTCTGAGATGCTAGTGTAACGGTAGTTTCTGAGATGCTAGTGTAACGGTAGTTTCTGAGATGCTAGTGTAACAGTAGTTTCTGAGATGCTAGTGTGACGGTAGTTTCTGAGATGCTAGTGTGACGGTAGTTTCTGAGATGCTAGTGTAACGGTAGTTTCTGAGATGCTGGTGTAACGGTAGTTCCTGAGATGCTAGTGTAACGGTAGTTTCTGAGATGCTAGTGTAACGGTAGTTTCTGGGATGCTAGTGTAACGGTAGTTTCTGAGATTTCTGAGATGCTAGTGTAACGGTAGTTTCTGAGATGCTAGTGTAACGGTAGTTTCTGAGATGCTAGTGTAGCGGTGGCACTCTCGTCTGGGTTGTGTTTCTCGTTCGTCCATGTTAAGGGAATGTCCAGCGCGGGAAGTGAACCTGCAATCTTATGCTTGCAAGTCGGATGTGCTAACAACTATGCCAAGAGAGATATCCCTATGGGCAGGGTCGTTAGCACATCCTTTATACAGTCCTAGGGCAGTGAGGTTCACCAGCTACTCGCTACCATGACGTCGGAGGACTACGCTCACTCCACCAGGGTTTACGAGGACTCACCATTCACTCGGTTACACTAAGATCAACACATCTGGCACCAACAATCACACCATGATCAAACTCGCTTAGATCACAACGTCTTGACCATTTAATGTTTGGTCGAACAACAACTAAACCTCTTCACCATGTCTACTGCACACGCTTTAGTAGATATCCAGTTCAGCCACATGGTCTGCTGTCTGGAGGAGCAGGCTGTTAGGGCTAGGGCTAGGGTTAGGGTTAGGGTTAGGGGTTAGGGGTTAGGGTAGGTTAGGGGTAGGGGTAGGGTTAGGGTGAGGGTGGGGTAGGGTTCTGCCCATCAATGAGCAGGTGGACAGCTCCTAATAAACTGTCAAAACTATATCTGTCTCTCTGTCCCTCTCCATGTTTTCTTGGGTTAGGGTCCCTCTCCATGTCTTTCTCTTTCTTTCTGTTTAATGTGTCTCTTCTCTCTCTTCTTTTACTCCCTCACCCATCTATTTATTCACTATAGTCTTAAGAACTGAGGTGTTCTATCTATGGGTCACATTAGCTGGATGAATAATGTACGTTCTTGCCTCTGATTAGTGAAAGATCTGAATACCTCCAATGACATTTCCAAACAATCCTCCTTTATTTGAGTAAAGTTCAGCCGAGCGAGGACGGCTGGATAGTTTTATTCCTTCCCCTGACCTTTCAAACACAAAGCCCAGTTGATGTAGCAGAGAACCTGCTCTTCAGTAGGACCATGATACCATACAGGAGAGCATGCTGGAGGCCCGTGTCCATAGATAAATTAAGAGGGTTCAAAACCTTGGTGACATTTAAGGATTCTCTCTTCCCAGCATGGATGAATGGATGAACCGTCTGAGGTCTGTCCTGGCGGGAGTGTTTACGTCTGAGTAGCACAATCTCCTGATCAGGTACACAGTTAGCCCAAAAGGTGCCATCAGACCTCCAGGATGCTCCTCATGGTCTTAGGGTCCATGTTTGGACTAGTATCATTTGATTACATCCTCGATAGCAACATGTGGTGCCAGCGATGCCACATGGTCTCAGGCTCTGGAGAGGTGACCTTGACAGGGAGCAGCCAGAGGTTGGTCATCAGTGCTGGTCTCTGATCAGTTTTCCACCGATGATCAAGGGGAGATTAAGGAGGAGGGAAAGGTGACCCTGGATGTGAGGAAGGGACTGTTTAACCCCTGGACACTCTGCCTGCCTGCCCCCCATCCACCCCTAACCCTGCCCCCCATCCAGGGAGAGAGAGAGAGAGAGAAAGGGAGAGGAGAGAGAGAGAGAGAGAGAGAGAGAGAAAGGGAGAGGAGAGAAAGGGAGAGGAGAGAGAGAGAGAGAGAGAGAGAGAGAGAGAGAGGAGCAGGCAGAGGAGGATAGAGGGACAGAGCTGTCTTGTCTCTTATAGCCTGGAGGTTGAAGCTGCATCCTCTGTCCTTCCTCTCTGTGTCTCTGCTCTCTCATGCGTGTCCACGCCTGCATATGTCCACTGACCAGGCAGACCAGGAGGCCAGCAGGCAGGGGGAGTGGAGAGAGGGATGAGTGGAGAGAGGGATGAGTGGAGAGAGGGATGAGTGGAGGGAGGGATGAGTGGAGGGAGGGAGCTAGGAAGAGAGAGGGGAGGGAGAGAGTTATTCTGCACGTGTCTCATTCAAACAGCGTCTAGTTTCTGCACCTCTTTTTTTTTCGAGGTGTACCACTTTATTTGGTCCTCCCTGTGTTCTTCTCTTAGTTCTGCTCTCTCTTTGTACCCCCGTCTGGGCGGTGTGCTGGTGAAAAGCTCCATTGTGTCCCGGGTCCCAAGCTCTTTTCAGAGGGTTCAACTGAGGAGGAGGAGGAGGCTTTATGCTCCTGAGTGTGGAAGATCTCATCCTCTGATCTGTAACACGGAGCTCAGGATGCAGCAGGATCATCACTATTATTATGTTATCAAAGTATTCAGCTCATCATTGAACAGTTTCACAGCTATTTAACAGCCTTGTAGAGAGAGGGGTCTCAGCCATAGTACAGGTCTACTGCACTGACTAGTCTCTTGAGTGTATGCTAGGGTTTATTTGTTTATTTGTTTATTAAAAGGATCCCCATTAGCTGACGCCTGAACGACAACCTAGTCTTCCTGGGGTCCAAGAACAGACATTAACAAAACATAACAAACCTCATTAACACAAATATACAAACATCAAGACATCAATTAGTGCATTCAAGATCAAGATCAAGGGTCATGCATGGTTTGAAAGCCTGGAACAAAAAGATGATCCCTTGGTCTAATGTCCGATACTTGGATTTGGCATGCAGGGGTACTGTGGGTCGATCCCATCATGCAGGGGTTCTGTGGGTCGATCCCATCATGCAGGGGTTCTGTGGGTTGATCCCATCATGCAGGGGTTCTGTGGGTCGATCCCATCATGCAGGGGTTCTGTGGGTTGATCCCATCATGCAGGGGTTCTGTGGGTTGATCCCATCATGCAGGGGTTCTGTGGGTCGATCCCATCATGCAGGGGTTCTGTGGGTTGATCCCATCATGCAGGGGTTCTGTGGGTCGATCCCAGCATGCAGGGGTTCTGTGGGTCGATCCCATCATGCAGGGGTTCTGTGGGTTGATCCCATCATGCAGGGGTTCTGTGGGTCGATCCCATCATGCAGGGGTTCTGTGGGTCGATCCCATCATGCAGGGGTTCTGTGGGTTGATCCCAGCATGCAGGGGTTCTGTGGGTCGATCTCAGCTGTGTACCATTATTTGATTGGCAAGTGAGTGATGTGCACATTCTCTAATTCTTACAATAGTGAATGACAAAACACAATAACATTGTGTTCACATTGTCACTAAGAGAATGACAGATAGATCTACAGCAGCACAACAATGACAGAATCACTACTTTCGCCAAGATGGTCATAACCATGTATAGCCATTTTTCTAAATTATAGGCCTATAACACATTCCTTCACTCTCACATGCTGCAATTAAGCCTTTCTTCTATACTCTGTTTGAATGTGAGAATAGAATGGAGGGAGTTGTCTTGATACTGTAGCATGTCACTGTGTTCCTAGATTGCTATTTTGAACACATTATTCCTGGTCCTAGGATGTGTGTGTAGCTGGGTTTGGCCTGGCTAGCCTTACTGCAGGGTGGTGCTGTGGTTCATTCAGGCCTCCTGTGTGGACGGTACAGGACTGGATATTAAAGAACCAGCTTCACATCTCTTACTCAGCAGATATCCTGGTATTTATCAAACGCTGCACTAGAATTTAGATTACTTCTTGTCCAAAAAGTCCAACGCCATCATCTTTATAGATAGAGGCAGAGTCTCTCTGGCCTGTGGGTTGTAACTGACTGTCACTGAATAACCTTCTGGAGTCATAGTTCCTTGATAAGCTCTAATATCCCTTTTCTCATCTTCCAGTCTGAGGACTCATGTAAACAACTGTCCCAAGGCCCAGTAAAGGAAGCTTAGCTAAGTATTATCGGGACTTACAGATCAGTATATTCAGATGAGGAAGAGTGGAACTTACCATCCCACCTCAGAGATGTCCAGTTGGACTGTAAGGGTCAGGTTTTTGGCCTGACTCCTGAGCCCTCATAAAGGATTGATGGAGGTTGGAGTTGCTTGCATCCGTGCAACCAAGGTGACTGAATAATGCATCTGTTTAAAAAAAAAAAAAAAAGAGAGAAAAGATGGAATGGAAAAGAAAAAGAAGCAGTGGTGTTCTTCTACCCGGCCAACTGGACCACCAGGAATAGGACATGAAAACAAGTGCACCTCTGGGGAGACTGCAGGAGAACCCTCTCAAACAAACATGCTTTTGATTTTATTGGTGAAATGGTTCCCCCTGGAATCTCTCTCTCTAGTGTGCTAAAAAAGAAGACAGGTCAGAAACTCAGAAACTGCTGGTTGCTCTCTCTCTCTCTCTCTCTCTCTCTCTCTCTCTCTCTCTCTCTCTTTCTCTCTCTCTCTTTCTCTCCTCTCTCCCTCTCTCTCTCTCTCTCTCTCTCTCTCTTTCTCTCTCTCTCTCTCCCTCTCTCTCTCTCTCTTTCTCTCTCTCTCTCTTTCTCTCTCTCTCTCTCTCTCTCTCTCTTTCTCTCTCTCTCTCTCTCTCTCTCTCTCCCTCTCTCTCTCTCTCCCTCCCCCTCTCTCTCTCTCTCCCTCTCTCTCTCTCCCTCTCTCTCTCTCTCCCTCTCACTCTCTCACAGCACAAGGTGGTGCAACTGTATAATACCATTAAGTAATAAAGTATATAATATAATAGTAAAAACAAATGATAGTAGCTCATGAGTCTTATGATTCCATAACTGATGAATGTTAGAGTAGTGTGGAAGGTAGACATGCGTCTACTCTGCTGCTGGACTGCAGCTCTATTGGGATTGGGATTTTATGTACATTGTCTATGTTGTCAAAATTAGGATGTTTGTATTTGAATTTTGAAATATTTAGTGGGAACTGGCTGCAGTTTTGTGCGTTCAGTGTGAAGGTGCAGCTGTGTCAACCCTGTCTTCCTTGCATAGCTGGCAGAACCGCTCCTCTGTGGAGAGACATGGTTTTTGGCTGATGGGCAGAGAGAGTGAGAGAGAGCGCAGAGAGCAGTGGTGTCAGATTTCACTCACGAGGGAAAGAAACTAAGAGTTTACAGATTGCCTCATTAATGTTATCAGGTTCTGTATTAGGGGACAATAAGAGTCAGTGGGCACAAATTAACATGTCCGCCACTCAATGTCAACGCAATGCTGCGTAAACAGGAAGTGAGGTCTAATTGCTTAACACATCATCTTTTTGACATTCTACTTAATATGCATACTACCAAATTAGCATGGCTGCCACTCAACATCAATGCAATGCTTCGTAAAAAGGAAGTGAGTTCTCATTGCATTTAGTATTATAAGACATGTTATAAGGTTATTCATGATCATATACAATGGCCAATATCAAAGTTTTGTCAAAAGGTGCACTCTCGAGATATAGCCCATCACTGCTAACACACTCAGTGGATCCATAGGTGCATAGACAAAATCCCTCAAAAACACCATAAACTCTCGTTTTCAAAGAGAGGAAACTCACCGAGTGGTCACTGGTGTCCGTTGATGTTATGGCAAAAAAACAATCACCAGGGGCCTCATTTATCAAAGAGCGTGTAAATTCTGGTGTAAAAGAGGGCGTACGACGAAAACGCGGAAAATGCACAATGTAGCGTACGACGAGAATATTTACACGCTTTTCGGATCTATCAAAAATGTCGTATGCCCTTTTCTGCACGGTAAATCCGAGACGGGCGGGGAAGGGAGCGTACGCGCACGCGCCCCGTGTTCCGCCCCCTCCACGCCCTAATCCAACCATATATGGTCACAACCGTGAGTGGACAAACGTGGTTTCCCGGAAGGAACCGGCTTAAAAAGGTAGCGTGGAGCACCCAGGCGGGACAATGAAACATGGAACGAAGAGCAAAGAAGAGGAACTTTTCGGAGACGGAGGTGCATGTGCTAGTTGGTGAGGTCCACGTGAGGAAGGCAATCCTCTTCGGAAGGTATAAATCGCCTACGTTTGTCTGTTTGCTCCTACAGCTTAGTAGCCTACTTTAGCTACGTGTTGTGCATCTAGGATTGGGCATACACGGACATAGCCTACTGTAACATGTGGCTGCGAGTGAAGCAAACATTCCCAACATCATGTGGCCGGCTATGATTGATTTAGGACCACAAACATGTAACAATAACCCCAGATGATCACTTCATAATGTTGGACCACATTAGACATTGTCCCCCATGGGAGATTAATACTCATCTAAATCACCCGGTAAATCACAGCATTTATTTGACTGCCAACAGAAAAACATATCAAATGAATATGGCTGCACAATGAAATGTTTAATGCATAATCAAGTTCACAGACAAACTCAAAGAAAATGATTGAAATTGTTTCTCCAGACTCTGACGTGGGGTGGGACTCAGAGCAGGGGGAGTCTGCAGTGGTCCTGGACCTGACGGTCATGCCCCCGCGAGTTGCAACCTCCAGCGCCACGACCTCCAGTGCCTCCACCTTCTTATCAGCTTTGAATATATATCTTGGCAAACATAACACGGGATGATGTACAAGGAGGGGACAGATACCTAGTGAAAGTACTATTGGTTGCTAGTAATAAGACAATAACGAGGGCTTGGTATAAGGTGGAACGCCCAACCAAGGAGCAGTGGCTGGGTGTTGTGGAGGAGATGTATGTTAGGGAGAGGTTCACGCATGCATTGAGGATGCAGGAAGGAAAGTTTGAAGGGAGATGGGTAAAATGGATGGATTATAGAAGGAAGTGTGATGATACCACTAATATTAAAATTGTCATATTTGAGTAAGAAAAAAAAGCTGCATGGATGGATGTACCCATAAGCTGTTATTGTAGGTTTTTATGTTTTATTGTATTGTCGTTGTATGGATGGAAAATGCTAATAAAGATTAAAAGTAAATAAGACAAAGAATATGTATCTTGGCTATGCACACACCAATAAGCCAGCCGTCACGCGCAGCGCCTGCCTCCAGTCTAGCCCTACCCTGCTGTGCGCCAGGATGAATAAGTCATGCGTGGAGCCAGGCCACCGTGCCACTACACTTGGGATGAGCATGTCGGCGTCACATATGATTTGGGTATTTCTAGTGTGCACATTTTAGCGATTCACATAGACGTATTCATTCATTGATGGTGCCCTTATGTGGGTGCAGTCGCCATCGCCGTCACCTCTTTGGAGTTCTATCTCGGCTAGTAGGCCGAGTAGCGCCGGATTCATTTAGGCTCGCATTACGCACAGGAGGACTGTCATTTATATGCTTACCAAAGAGCAAACAGGTCCACATGATCACATATTAATGACAATCTTATTGGTCAATTATTGCCGTTTGATGGAGTGCCTGCATTAGGTGTGTGACATATAGCGCGGAAAGGTTTGGGACAGCGCATAGGTTCCGTTTTGGGGAACAAATCCATATCGGAGCATGAATGAGCCGGTTAGAGGACACGTCTAATCTTGCATTGCGATATATGTTTGTGCTGAATTGGCCTAGTAGCCTACATGATTGTGCGTTCATGAACTGTCGCTCTTATTCTCTCCGTCAAACATAGTAATTCACCGACGCACCACCGGCGTCGCCAGTTCCCCCTGTGTTCAAGAAGGGCGTAGAACACCGTGTAAATCGGTACGCCAACTGGAGAGGTGTCCTACAAAAGCGCGGAGAAAGGCGACTAAATTTTCGCCCTTACGGCTTGATAAATCGCAATGTGGGGGGGGCAAATGGCGTACGCCTGAACTCGCGAAAAAGACCATGTAAAAGAAGGCGTACCTCAATGATAAATGAGGCCCCAGGTCTGGCAATACAGTAAATATGTATTTCAATATATAAAAGTAATTCAAGTAATTTTTGATGATGGCCATTGGCATTGCCAAGGCTTTTTCCAAAAACTTTCACCATAAAGGGATCCCCCATGTGGCTGTGTTTAGCGGCACATTAATACTAAAAATGAATTGTTATGTGGTCACATGTGTGTGGTTATACAGAATACCACAGCTCCCAATGCCTCTTAGCCAATCACAATGGGCGGTTGGAACTACCCATTGTATAAACAGACCAGATCTACATTGGGAAATGGAACACAGCCAGGCATTCAGTAGCCTAACAAATAAATCAATTATTTCCACAGAACAACTCTCCCCCTTGGATCCCTGGTATAAACACAATTACAGACCGTCTAGTGAATATTCTTCTCTTCTGTCTCCACAGGGAATCTTCCCCGGCAGCTATGTTCATCTGAAGAAGGCAGTGGTGACCAATCCAGGGTGAGTGTCCTGCTGTCTGGCACAGAAATACATCACAATAGCTCTATGTAGCCTTCACAATCTCAATCATACCGTATTATTATTATTATTATTATTAGGGCCCGAGCACTGGCGGTGCGAGGCCCTATTGAAATTCGAAGGATTATTATTCTCCTTCTCCTTCTTCTCCTTCTTCTCCCCAAACAAATGTCTTTTTGGCGGCCTAAGCATCGATGAAAACGGATGAAACTTTGCAGATTCATCAGTCCCGGTGAAACTTAGATATTTCATGGGTGACGGAAATGGGCGTGGCAAAACGGCTCAAGAGCGCCCCCTTGAAAATTTAAAATGGCGAGCCCCACCTTTCAGTTTGATGTAGTCGAACGAAATTCAGAGGGCATATGTATTTCATCGAGACACACTAAAATGTCACTTGGAGCTATACCCAACATGCAACAGGGAGTCCGCCATTTTGCTCTTAATGTGCCATTTTCCCCTTGTTTTTACCATTTCCATGCCTCGTACTTTAACGAACTCCTCCTACAGATTTCATCCGATCAACTTCATATCCGGTCAGCTTCATCTTAAGACCTTTGTGATCAAAAGTTATCAAAAAAATTGAGTTTTCACCAAACACCCTTGCGGTGGCGCCCCGCCAAAGTTTGACATTTCGCCATAAAACACGAAGTCCTCATAACTCCTCCATACATTATCCAATTTGTCCGATATATCTCACGCTTCATGACGGTTCTGTCCTGAGCACATCTATGTGTCAGTATTGCGTCATACTTATAGCGCCACCTATTGGTGAAACAGGAAGTCCTCATAACTCCTCCATACATTATCCAATTTGTCCGATATAGCTCACGCTTCATGACGGTTCTGTCCTGAACACATCTATGTGTCAGTATTGCGTCATACTTATAGCGCCACCTATTGGTGAAACAGGAAGTCCTCATAACTCCTGCAAACATCATCCGATTTGCACCAAATTGCTGACGCTTCATGAAGGTCGCCTTCTGAACCCATCTATGTGTCGGTATTGAGTCACACTTACAGCGCCACCTACTGGTGAAACAGGAAGTACTCATAACTCCTACATATGTTATCCGATTTACTCCAAATTGCTCATGCTTGATGAAGGTCGCATCTTGAACACTTCTGTAAGTCAGTATTGCGTCATACCTACAGCGCCACCTACTGGTGAAACAGGAAGTCCTCACAACTTCTACATACGTTATCCGATTTACTCCAAATTGCTCAGGGTTGATGAAGGTCGCATCCTGAACACATCTGTGCGTCAGCATTGAGTCATAATTATAGCGCCACCTACTGCTTACAGGAAGTCCTCATAACTCCTACATACTTTGTCCGATTTACACAACATTTCTCACACTTCATCAAGGTACCGTCCTGAACACATCTATGTGTCGGTATTGAGTCACACTTAGAACGCCACCTACTGGTGACAGGAAGTTTCTCTCAGCACAGGACACCGAAATAGCACACCCTTTAACGGCGCCGCACCCCGACACGCGTGGGGTGCGAGGGCCCGCTCACTGCTGCTCGCAGCCCTAGTTATTATTTATTTTTTGTTGTATCCTCTTAACTTTGTCTGAAGACCTGCTAAAGTTTTTTTTTAAATTATTTGCTAGGGGAGACCACAGGGACATTAACACTTTGTAAAAAACTATTTTTCACCATGTATCCTTCCTATAGCAGTTGGGAACAATTTGGATATATTTTACTGCTTAAAGTGTGTCCAAAATGACAGCTGTCTCCCCAACTGTGAGACAAAATGGATAAGGCATGCTGATCATTGAGCAATATCAACATCAAGCCAGTGTCTAACAGCCTGGCAATAACAACAACTAAGAAACATCTCTGGTCTTACAACATCTAATCCATGTGATTTAACTGGCAGATGATTGAAATCAGGGACACTGGGTATATGATTAGGAATTTAGAAATTTTTCCACAAGAAAGTAATGAATACAAAATGTCAGCTATTTTCTTATCATGAGGTTCTCTTTCTATCTCAAGTTTTAGCCAGAATTAATCTTGCTGGGAGTAAAAAAAAAAATCAAAATGATAATTTAATAGAAGATGTGTAGTAAATATCAAATGT
Source organism: Borostomias antarcticus (assembly GCF_949987555.1). Lineage (NCBI taxonomy): Eukaryota > Metazoa > Chordata > Actinopteri > Stomiiformes > Stomiidae > Borostomias > Borostomias antarcticus. The sequence goes on from NC_140244.1 coordinate 8,896,300, forward strand.
ATTGGGCGATCGGCCTGGCCCATTAGTAGCTAGGCCTACTAGCCTACAGTAGCCCACACTCATCAATGTCTTTCACCCACTGCTGTCAGTTCATATCATTCATTAAGATAGAGCCTCGGGCCTAGTCTATATCTTAATACTGGTTATAACCCTCGGCTATTTTTTGGTTCCCTGTAGCTGTAGATTGACTGCATGGCATCATGCCCACTGCTTTTATTTGGAATGAATTACAGCCTAAATAAACGACAGTATGCCATTATAGATTAACTGTCCAAATAGCACTGGTGTCAGCCTTGCCCTGTCCATGGTCCTGACTCCAGAAGCAGCAGTTATCTTTCTGGTAAGCAACACCTTTATGTGTTTCTGTGACAACCTATGAAATGCATTTATTTAACATACAGTTATGAACAGAAATAACTTTTTCCTTTACGGTTTAAAGCGCGGTATAGCCTCCTTAAAACATTCGCTGAAAAATGGACAGGGTAAGGCAGGGTAGGGTAGGGCAGGGCAGGGCAGGGCAGGGCAGGGCAGGGCAGCGCAGCGCAGCGCAGGGCAGGGTAGGGTAGGGTAGGTAGGGTAGGGTAGGGTAGGGCAGGGCAGGGTAGGTAGGGCAGGGCAGGGCAGGGTAGGCAGGGCAGGGCAGGGCAGGGCAGGGCAGGGCAGGTTAGGGCAGGGCAGGGCAGGGCAGGATAGGATAGGATAGGGTAGGGTAGGGTAGGGCAGGGCAGGGCAGGGCAGGGTAGGGTAGGGTAGGGTAGGGTAGGTAGGGCAGGGCAGGGTAGGGTAGGGTAGGTAGGGCAGGGTAGGCAGGGCAGGGCAGGGCAGGGCAGGGCAGGGTAGGGTAGGGTAGGGTAGGCAGGGTAGGGTAGGGTAGGGTAGGCAGGGCAGGGTAGGGTAGGGTAGGCAGGGCAGGGCAGGGCAGGGCAGGGTAGGCAGGGTAGGGTAGGGTAGGGTAGGGTAGGGTAGGGTAGGGTAGGGTAGGTAGGGCAGGGCAGGGCAGGGCAGGGCAGGGTAGGGTACGTAGGGTAGGGTAGAGTAGGGCAGGGCAGGGTAGGGTAGGGTAGGGTAGGGTAGGGTAGGGTAGGGTAGGTAGGGCAGGGTAGGCAGGGCAGGGCAGGGCAGGGCAGGGCAGGGCAGGGTAGGCAGGGCAGGGCAGGGCAGGGCAGGGTAGGGTAGGTAGGGCAGGGCAGGGCAGGGATGGGCAGTGCAGGGTAGGGTAGGGCAGGGAAGGGAAGGGAAGGGTAGGGTAGGGTACGTAGGGTAGGGTAGGTAGAGTATGGCAGGGTAGGTAGGGCAGGGCAGGGCATGGTAGGCAGGGCAGGGCAGGGCAGGATAGGGCAGGATAGGGTAGGGCAGGGCAGGGCAGGGTAGGGTAGGGCAGGGCAGGGCAGGGCAGGGCAGGGCAGGGCAGGGCAGGGTAGGCAGGGCAGGGCAGGGCAGGGCAGGGTAGGGTAGGGTAGGGTAGGTAGGGCAGGGCAGGGCAGGGCAGGGCAGGGCAGGGATGGGCAGAGCAGAGCAGAGCAGGGCAGGGCAGGGTAGGGCAGGGTAGGGTACGTAGGGTAGGGTAGGTAGAGTAGGGCAGGGCAGGGCAGGGCAGGGCAGGGCAGGGCAGGGCAGGGCAGGGCAGGGCAGGGCAGGGCAGGGTAGGGTAGTGTAGGGCAGGGTAGGGCAGGGTAGGGCAGGGCAGGGTAGAGTAGGGCAGGGCAGGGTAGGGAAGGGCAGGGCAGGGCAGGGTAGAGTAGGGCAGGGTAGGGTAGGGTAGGGTGCTCCAAGACCTGACAGCTGCCTTGGACACGGTGGACCACAGGACCCTGTTGTCACGGTTTCCCCATCACTACAGGACAACACCAGGGACGACGCACAGCTACATCACATAGCTGAGGCTGCCCGCCCCCGAAATACATATTTTAATACATTTACAGAATTGTTGAAAGCTTCATTTTAGCTCTGGTTAATCACATTCTGGGTGTTCACATTTGCATAAGCATTTTAATTAAATGCACAGAGAAGCAAATGACTGTTTCCACTATGGCCTTATGGGAAAATAGGAGAGAGAACATGTATTTAGTTTTAATTGATCATTTTGAAGTGGTGGCATTCATTTTACAAGGATGTGTACTATAATGCTGAAGTAGGTCAACAGCTTCTTCTATAAGGAGTTTGTGTGTGTGTGTGTGTGTGTGTGTGTGTGTGTGTGTGTGTGTGTGTGTGTGTGTGTGTGTGTGTGTGTGTGTGTGTGTGTGTGTGTGTGTGTGTGTGCGCGCGTGTCATAAACACTCCCTCAGGGCCCACATGAGAGACCAGCCCTACAGTCTCTCCTAGATGGTTGTCAGTGCTGTATAGAGCCAACAGGATCCCTCTCACATGTTGGATAACTGACCTTATTCACGCGGCGGCCATGTCGCTCTTACGTCACAATCAGGGTGGGAGAATGCGGAAGTATCCATAAACCATATAGTACACGTTCGTTATAGAAATAACACTTCAAGATTAGAAATAGTCAGAAATAACAGTCAGAATACACTACTGGAATAACAAACTCATAATTACCGGATTCTGATGGTTTTTCACCGTGGTAGTTTCCACGTTATGAAATACATGCACTTGAATGAGCTGATGACTGAAGCGCTCTTACGAATTTCATAACGTGAAAACTACCACGGTGAAAAACAATCAACGTCTCTCCTGCTCTGGGGGGCCGTAGCGTGTCTCTCCTGCTCCAGGAGACCGTAGCGTGTCTCTCCTGCTCCGGGAGACTGTAGCGTGTCTCTCCTGCTCCAGGAGACCGTAGCGTGTCTGTCCTGCTCCGGGAGACCGTAGTGTGTCTCTCCTGCTCCAGGAGACCGTAGTGTGCGTGAGCCTCAGCTCTGGGAAAAACACATCTCTAAACCAAATGGCTGCTGAATGTTATATTTCGCCATTAGAAAGAAAGATGGTTGGGTTCTTACTGTAACGTTTAGAGAATGTCAGACGTCTTATAAAGGACACACACACACTCACCCACGCACGCACACACACACACACACGCGCACACACACACACACACACACAGTACACACACAGCCTTTAGCAGCGTGACTCAGCATTCAACATGTATTCATCCAGTTTTGTTGTCACTGTTGGTTAAGGGTGCGTGTGTGTGTGTTTGTATGTTGCTGGTGTTTAACAATCTGTGTGTGCGTGTGCGTGTGTGTGTGTGTGCGTGTGCGTGTGCGTGTGTGTGTCTACAGGCAGTATGAGACGGTGGTGCCATTTGAGGACCCGATTGTTACAGAGGTGACCTCCACTCTGCAGGAATGGGCCCTCCTCTGGAAACAGCTCTATGTGGTATGTACTAAACAGCTCTACTTAGTATGTACTAAACAGCTCTACTTAGTATGTACTAAACAGCTCTATGTGGTATGTACTAAACAGCTCTATGTGCTATGTACTAAACAGCTCTATGTGGTATGTACTAAACAGCTCTATGTGCTATGTACTAAACAGCTCTATGTGGTATGTACTAAACAGCTCTATGTGCTATGTACTAAACAGCTCTATGTGGTATGTACTAAACAGCTCTTCTTAGTATGTACTAAACAGCTCTATGTGGTATGTACTAAACAGCTCTAAGTGGTATGAACTAAACAGCTCTACTTAGTATGTACTAAACAGCTCTATGTGGTATGTACTAAACAGCTCTACTTAGTATGTACTAAACAGCTCTATGTGCTATGTACTAAACAGCTCTATGTGGTACTGTATGTACTAAACAGCTCTATGTGCTATGTACTAAACAGCTCTATGTGGTACTGTATGTACTAAACAGCTCTATGTGCTATTTACTAAACAGCACGACTATCTAGGGGTGGAGGAATGTTTCATACTGTATGTGGGACAGAGATTATAAATGTATTTTTAGTGGGGGTTAGAGTTAGTCTGCTGGGTTTGCTTCAGTCAGCCTCCATCTTTCCCAAGTCCTCAGTATGACTGGGTTGATTTGGGGTTCAGTCCAATGGTCAATACTACCGTGTGTTGACCACACATTACACCAGAACCACACATTACACCAGAACCACACATTACACCAGAACCACACACTAGACCAGGACCACACATTACACCAGAACCACACATTACACCAGAACCACACACTAGACCAGGACCACACATTACACCAGAACCACACATTACACCAGAACCACACACTAGACCAGGACCACACATTACACCAGAACCACACATTACACCAGAACCACACACTAGACCAGGACCACACATTACACCAGAACCACACATTAGACCAGGACCACACATTACACCACAACAACACATTAGAACAGAACCACACATTAGACCAGAACCACACATTAGACCAGAACCACACATTACACCAGAACCACACATTACACCAGAACCACACACTAGACCAGGACCACACATTACACCAGAACCACACACTAGACCAGGACCACACATTACACCAGAACCACACATTACACCAGAACCACACATTACACCAGAACCACACACTAGACCAGGACCACACATTACACCAGAACCACACATTACACCAGAACCACACATTACACCAGAACCACACACTAGACCAGGACCACACATTACACCAGAACCACACACTAGACCAGGACCACACATTACACCAGAACCACACATTACACCAGAACCACACACTAGACCAGGACCACACATTACACCAGAACCACACATTACACCAGAACCACACACTAGACCAGGACCACACATTACACCAGAACCACACATTACACCAGAACCACACATTAGACCAGGACCACACACTAGACCAGGACCACACATTACACCAGAACCACACATTACACCAGAACCACACACTAGACCAGGACCACACATTACACCACAACAACACATTAGAACAGAACCACACATTAGACCAGAACCACACATTAGACCAGAACCACACATTACACCAGAACCACACATTACACCAGAACCACACACTAGACCAGGACCACACATTACACCAGAACCACACACTAGACCAGGACCACACATTACACCAGAACCACACATTACACCAGAACCACACATTACACCAGAACCACACACTAGACCAGGACCACACATTACACCAGAACCACACATTACACCAGAACCACACATTAGACCAGGACCACACATTACACCACAACAACACATTAGAACAGAACCACACATTAGACCAGAACCACACATTAGACCAGAACCACACATTACACCAGAACCACACATTACACCAGGACCACACACTAGACCAGGACCACACATTACACCAGAACCACACATTACACCAGAACCACACATTACACCAGGACCACACATTACACCAGAACCACACATTACATTGCAGCTGTCAGGCGCTGTAGACGGGTTCCTAACGCTTCTCTGTGCTTCTCTAGAGGAGGTTTCTCTTCCTCCAGCTACTCGAGAGCAATCATGAAAGGGAATAAAAATCACACATATAAACAAACAAATCTGAAACTGCTTTCCTAAATCAGTCAATCTTGTATTAACTAAGATATTCGCTGTAAAATATATATATATATTGGGTGGAATATATGTATGAACGTCATAGGGTTATTTGTTTTCAAGCTATGGCGCAAACAAGATATTCATCCACCCACATACACACCCAGTCACACACGCACGCACGCACGCACGCACACACACACACACACACACACACACACACACACACACACACACACACACACACACACACACACACACACACACACACACACACAGACAGACAGCAGTGAACACCCTACTTGCATGCCTCAAGGCGGCACAAGTAATCAGGTTGCATGATCAGGCCTTTGTATAAAGACATCTCATATCTGACATTGCAGTATACTCAAACACAAAGACGATATGAGTGGCCTGTCTCTCCAGAGCCTCCATGCTTCATTGTGTGGCCTGTCTCTCCAGAGTCTCTCCAGAGTCTCTCCAGAGTCTCTCCAGAGTCTCTCCAGAGCCTCCATGCTTCATTGTGTGGCCTGTCTCTCCAGAGTCTCTCCAGAGTCTCTCCAGAGCCTCCATGCTTCATTGTGTGGCCTGTCTCTCCAGAGTCTCTCCAGAGTCTCTCCAGAGCCTCCATGCTTCATTGTGTGGCCTGTCTCTCCAGAGTCTCTCCAGAGTCTCTCCAGAGCCTCCATGCTTCATTGTGTGGCCTGTCTCTCTAGAGTCTCTCCAGAGTCTCTCCAGAGCCTCCATGCTTCATTGTGTGGCCTGTCTCTCTAGAGTCTCTCCAGAGTCTCTCCAGAGCCTCCATGCTTCATTGTGTGGCCTGTCTCTCTAGAGTCTCTCCAGAGTCTCTCCAGAGCCTCCATGCTTCATTGTCCCGGTCGGTCATCACAGGCTTCTGACTGACTGCTCCTTTGTTCTCCAGCAGAACCAAACAACACCGTCAGTCTGCGTTAGAGACCGGAGTAACAGTCTCCAATGTCCTCCTGCCAGAGACGTACCAGTAGTGCATTCACACGGCAGAGAGAGAGAGAGAGGAGAGAGAGAGCGACAGAGAGAGAGAGAGATAGACAGAGAGGAAGAGAGAGAGAGAGAGAGAGAGAGAGAGAGATTGAGTTTTAATGACCAATGACAGCAATGGGTTAGTTTGCTGTCTTAACACTTGGCACTTGACCAAAGTGAAATGTGTGTGTGTGTGTGTGTGTGTGTGTGTGTGTGTGTGTGTGTGTGTGCGTGCAAGTGTGTGTGTGTGTGTGCACGCATGTGTGTGTGTGTGTGCGTATGTGAATGCACACACACACACACACACACACACACACACACAAACACACACTAGCACACCCACACATACATGTATTCGATTATATTTCTACACCTCACAGGCCTCATACACTCCTATGTACAGTAAGGTAACATCAGGACTATCTGCTGGTTTATACTGTAACCAGCAACCGAAATCAGCGCACGTCACTGCTGGGTTTGTCTGGACAGAACTCGCTCAAACACTTCCTTAAATACGACCGCAGTCGCCATGGTTCTGCTGCTCTGGCGCCAGGAAGGGATGATCACACTGTCGAGATTTTGACAGTGATGATAATTTTGATGATGACGACTTCAGCAGGGCTACTGTATCTCTGCGTACAGCAGTCTAGGTCTGTGGACGATGTTTGTGAGCGCTCTGTCTGTGGGCGCTCTGTCTGTGGGCGCTCTGTCTGTCTGTGGGCGCTCTGTCTGTGGGCGCTCTGTATGTGGGCGCTCTGTATGTGGGCGCTCTGTCTGTGGGCGCTCTGTATGTGGGCGCTCTGTCTGTGGGCGCTCTGTCTGTGGGCGCTCTGTCTGTCTGTGGGCGCTCTGTCTGTGGGCGCTCTGTCTGTGGGCGCTCTATCTGTGGGCGCTCTATCTGTGAGCGCTCTGTCTGTGGGCGCTCTATCTGTGGGCGCTCTATCTGTGGGCGCTCTATCTGTGAGCGCTCTGTCTGTGGCCGCTCTGTCTGTGGGCGCTCTGTCTGTGGGCGCTCTATCTGTGGGCGCTCTATCTGTGAGCGCTCTGTCTGTGGCCGCTCTGTCTGTCTGTGGGCGCTCTGTCTGTGGCCGCTCTGTCTGTGAGCGCTCTGTCTGTGGGCGCTCTGTCTGTGGCCGCTCTGTCTGTGGCCGCTCTGTCTGTGAGCGCTCTGTCTGTGGGCGCTCTGTCTGTGAGTGCTCTGTCTGTGGGCGCTCTGTCTGTGGCCGCTCTGTCCACTACTCAGGGCAGCAGTGTTCACAGCGCTCGGGGGTTAGGGTTAGGTTAACGTGGGGGATTTGCACAGTTAAGAATCTGAGGCTTTGTTTGCTCTGATGGCTTTTAAGCGAACCTGACACACGCATGCATGCACACACACACACACACACACACACACACACGCACACACGCACACACACACACACACTCACACGCACGCACACACACACACACACACACACACACACACACACACACGTACACTGTGACACAGATGTTGTGCAAACATACAACGACATGCATTTTTCACAATGCTGCAGGGAATTGCAGTCGAGAGAGAGAGGCTTTATTTCCTTCCAGGCCAGCCCATGAACATGAATAGGGTATACAGCTATGGGGGACGTTATACACCTCTTTCTCTGACACCAGTCTGTTAGCTGAGCTACTCAAGCATGCTCAAATGTTACTATTAGTAATCTCTCTCTCTCTCTCTCTCTCTCTCCACCAGTGAAAGTAGCATTTTACTGCTTCTCGTAGAAACACCACTTTATTATGCTGCTTTTGTAGAGAGAAAGAAGATCTTATATGACATATTGAAAAAGATTCTGAAAAACGATGGATATTCAATTATGGATGCATAGGGAATATGTGTGAAGTGCAGCAGTATCTGCAGCATACAGATGGAGTTGAATGTGAATTAAACATATTTTAATCTCTGGTATTAGTGGAATAGCTGTGCTTTTAAAATGGTGGTAGCCACATTTGTACTGTAACAAGCTCTGACAGATGTGTCTCGGCTCTGCCTTCTTCAGAGTTTAGTCAGGTCTGTCCACCGTTATGAAATAAAGAGCATCAACATAGTTTTGAGTGCGGACCCTTCTTTATTTTTGATAACCCCCAACCTCCCAATCTCAGGGCGGACACTCTGACCACAAGGTCATTCACTGAGGCCGACTGTAGAGGAAAACGACTGTGTGTGTGTGGGATGGGGATGATGATGAGGGGGGAAGGCAGGGGGTGATGATGAGGGGGGAAGGCAGGGGGTGATGATGAGGGGGGAAGGCAGGGGGTGATGATGAGGGGGGAAGGCGGGGGGTGATGATGAGGGGGGAAGGCAGGGGGTGATGAGATGAGGGGGGAAGGCGGGGGGGGATGATGAGGGGGGAAGGCAGGGGGTGATGATGAGGGGGGAAGGCAGGGGGTGATGATGAGGGGGGAAGGCAGGGGGTGATGATGAGGGGGGAAGGCAGGGGGTGATGATGAGGGGGGAAGGCAGGGGGTGATGATGAGGGGGGAAGGCAGGGGGTGATGATGAGGGGGGAAGGCAGGGGGTGATGATGAGGGGGGAAGGCGGGGGGTGATGATGAGGGGGGAAGGCAGGGGGTGATGATGAGGGGGGAAGGCGGGGGGGGATGATGAGGGGGGAAGGCAGGGGGTGATGATGAGGGGGGAAGGCAGGGGGTGATGATGAGGGGGGAAGGCGGGGGGTGATGATGAGGGGGGAAGGCGGGGGGTGATGATGAGGGGGGAAGGCAGGGGGTGATGATGAGGGGGGAAGACGGGGGGTGATGATGAGGGGGGAAGGCAGGGGGTGATGATGAGGGGGGAAGGCGGGGGGAGATGATGAGGGGGGAAGGGTGGGGGGGGGGGGGTATCCAGTGCTGTGCGTCCTCCTGTGATGAGCTGTGAAGAGGCAGCTGCCTAATGTGGATCCAGGACG
>NC_140244.1:8912086-8934586 GCF_949987555.1 Borostomias antarcticus
TTGGACATAACAGTTCATTTAATTTCATAACCTTTATTTAGTACTCGGAGATACAATTGAGGGCAAGCCCTCATTTCAATGTAGCCGAGTTGACATAAAAATACAAATAAAAGGCAATACATTAAACACACCACAATAAAAAGCAATAAAAGCAAAGCAATAACAATCAATAAACACAATTACAGTTAGAGACAGGGATGCTGATAATTGAGCTCTGAACTGTCCATAAAAAGGCAGAGTGCTAGATAGTAAAGTGTGCTGTAGACTGTTCCAAGGAACATTTAAAAAGAAAGCAGATTTCCAGCCAAGGGTACCTGAAGCATAAGTACGTCATTAGAGGGTTACGTCATTAGAGGGTTACGTCATTAGAGGGTTACGTCATTAGAGTGTTAGGTCATTAGAGGGTTAGGGTTAGGGTTGAATTGGGACTAGAATTCCGTTCCAACAGGGAAGAATTATAAGGAGAGAGCATTCCTGAGATGGCCAAGGTTCAGAAACTAGCATTATAAGCCATGTTAAAAGGTTATTTACCATCATATACAACGGCCAATATTAAAGTTTCATCAAACAGTGCACTCTCGAGATATAGCCTGTCACTGCTAACACACTCAGTGGATCCATAGGTGCATAGACAAAATCCCTCAAAAACACCATAAACTCTCGTTTTCAAAGACAGGAAACTCACCGAATGGTCACTGAGTGGTCACTGGTGTCCGTTGATGTTCTGACAAAAAAATCACCACAAAGTACTCCTGTATCCTGAAGAGCATCAAAAGCACGCTGAAGATGGTTAATGGCTATCTGAGCTGAATCGGCAATACAATAAATGACAATAAATACAATACATAAAAATACAATCAATCACAATGTCCGTATACAGAGTTTACATATCACTTCTCAACATGGACAAACACCTTATTTGAGTTGACGCTATACAGTAGGTATTGCACTCGTGTACATCTTGAGATTATAGGACTTTGTTGTTCAGTTTGTATATGTTATGTATATTTTGTATATTCTGCATACTGTAAATTAGTAGTCTCGTGAGCCCATCTTGATCTCCTGTTTCTCTTGTGCTGATCAGTCTGGACATTCCGTAGAGTTTGTGACCAGAAAACGATCCAATCAGCATTCTATGAGTAAATACTAAGATACGCTGGGCGGGTTCAGGTGTGACGACAGCGAGCAGCGGTTGAAGTTAGCGCGTGATAGACGGTGATAGGCAGATGGTTCATCCAGTCACGCCCCCGCCCTGGAGGTGGGAGGAGGGATAGGGCCGGCCGGGCGAGGCGCGTCACGACGCATGGAGCAGGGATAGAGCCGGGCGGGGCGCGTCATGACGCATGGAGCAGGGATAGAGCCGGGCGGGGCGCGTCACGACGCATGGAGCGCTCCGGGGGCCCGCGGGGAGGAGAGGAGGGGGTTTGTGGGGGCGAGGACCGGAGAGCCGTGACAGAATATTACTCACCAAGGTTTGAATTGGTGACAGAACCACTTCTTCTACATTTACAGTAGATACCGTCTCACTCTCTCCCTCTCTCTCTCTCTCTCTCTCTCTCTCTCTCTCTCCCTCTCTCTCTCTCTCTCTCTCTCTCTCTCTCTCCCTCTCTCTCTCTCCCTCTCTCTCTCTCTCTCTCGCTCTCTCTCTCTCTCTCCCTCTCCCTCAGAAACACAAGATGGACCTGTTCTACAAGCTGCGTCATGTTATGAATGAGCTCATCGACCTGCGGCGCCAGATGCTGTCGGGTCACCTGACCCAGGACCAGGTCAGGGAGGTCAAGCGCCACGTCACCGTACGCCTGGACTGGGGCAACGAGTGAGTCCACTCTCCTCCCTTCTCCTCTCCTCTTCTCTTCTCCCCTCTTCTCTTTTCTACCGTTCTCCTCTCAATCACCTCTCTTCTTCCTCTTCTTCCTCTTCTCCTCCTCCTCCTCCTCCTCCACTGAGTTGTGGCGTCTCCCTCGCCTCAGTTGGGAGCTGAGATGAGCTAAGTCTCTGTAGATGAACTGGGATACAGCACAGCGCAGGCCAATTTACGGCCGGCACGACAAGTGACACTTTTTATGTCCTCCTGAATTGAGTAAGGTGGCAGACGCGGTCGTAGATTGTCACCCGTGTGATTGCGGTGCTGTGTGGAAGGTTCTGGAATCTGTCTGTTCCACAAAATGTAAACAAACCAGGCTTGACTATAGAGACCAGAGAGAGGAAGGACTGTGCCTGTGCCTGTGCCTGTGCCTGTGCCTGTGCCTGTGACTGTGACTCTGCCTGCCTGTCTGTCTGTCTGTCTGCCTGTCTGTCTGTCTGTCTGCCTGCCTGTCTGTCTGTCTGTCTGTCTCTCTGTCTCTCTGTCTCTCTGTCTGTCTCTCTGTCTCTCTTTATGTCTCTCTGTCTGTCTGTCTGTCTGTCTGTTTGTCTGTCTGTCTGTCTGTCTGTCTGTCTGTCTGTCTGTCTGCCTGTCTGTCTGTCTTTTTCTCTGTCTTTCTGTCTGTCTGTCTGTCTGTCTGTCTGTCTGTCTGTCTGCCTGCCTGTCTTCCTGTCTGTCTGTCTGTCTCTCTGTCTCTCTGTCTCTCTGTCTCTCTGTCTGTCTGTCTGTGTGGCTGTCTGTCTGTCTGCCTGTCTGTCTGTCTGTCTGTCTGTCTGTCTGTCTGTCTGTCTTTCTCTCTGTCTGTCTGTCTGTCTGTCTGCCTGTCTGTCTGTCTGTCTGTCTGTCTGTCTGTCTGTCTGTCTGTCTTTCTCTCTGTCTGTCTGTCTGTCTCTCTGTCTATACTGAGGACAGTGTTGCAGCAGCCATAGTACAGTAGAGAACGGCAGACCTGACATGGCTACAAACCAGTTGTCCCTGTAGGAGAACCCTCTTCAGAACCAGTTGTCCCTGTAGGAGAACCCTCTTCAGAACCAGTTGTCCCTGTAGGAGAACCCTCTTCAGGTCAGGACCTTTCTCCAGAGCTGGGACAGCACAAAGTGTGATAGTATTTTAAACTGGTCTAGTCAAAAGATTTACCAAGATACGTTCAAAAGGTTAAGTCTGGTTTATTGTGAAAAACAATACGTGCGCAAGGACTTCCTGAACAACGCAACAAAGGTGGTTTCGTCAGAGAAGTGAATTCAGCCTCTTCTAGCTGTGGCTTATATGCAATCAAAACAAAGGTACAGTGCTTCCAGGATGTGATTGGCTACTGCATTGTACATGAATGGCAGGCGTGGCCAAGAGTAAAGACATGTGACATGAGAAAATGAATGGCAGGCGTGGCCAAGAGTAAAAACATGTGACATGAGAAAAAGGCGGTAGTTTCTAAGAGGGACAAAGGAACAACGGATGGTTATTCTGGAGCAGACAGATGGCCTTCTGGAAGCCATTTTGTATGTTAGCACAGCCATGTGAATACTTGGGGGGAGGTGATGAATTACAAGAGAAGTGAGGGGACAAAGGTTTAAGGTGTTTGGATGTAAATTCCTGGACAATCCCCCATTTGTGCCTGAACAGGTACACAAAAATAAAATATAAAATCCAAACACAAAGTGTAAACAGTCAGCTATGCTATACATGTGGAAAGGAAATAATCTCTCCACTAGGTGGAGCAAAAAAAAAAAAAATTATTTTCTTTCCACGTGCAAAATCACGCACCAAAACCCCTTGTTTCAGAAATTTGACAGGAAACAAGATAAAAAAGATGACATGATTATATACTATTTATAGTCTAAGAGTGGACAACCATTCACCAAAAAAAAACTTGATTTAACAAGGCAAAAAAAAAGATAAAATGGTTACCAGTGTAAGAAGGGCAAAAAACCTCTTGGTCAATTTAGAGGAAAAACCCAAACTTATTTATCAACTCATGTTTCAACCATTGTAACTCTTGTAAACAAATATGATATTTTTCAGATTATTTCAAAGTTCATTCACTCTTGTGAATAATCGCATGTGATGTCCTATGGAACATAGCTTCCATGTGTGCGTCTCTGAATGTTTAATGTAGGTTCCAGTGTGTGCGATTAGAGGTGCAGTCATTGCTGTTGCGATTGTCCATGTTGTCATACCACAACCACAAGAAGGAGGTGACCGGCAAGGTCAGTCTCCGATTGCTCATCAGAGGAGAGGAGAGTGTGGCGGTGACTGTCAAGGTCACTCTTTTTCACAGTGTATATCCAACAGTCATTTAGGTGACACTTCTCTTTTGGGCAATAGAGTGTCATTGGGGAATGCAAGGCGTCTTCTCTTCTAGATCGCAACTTCAATGTCGCGTTGTTTGAAATCAGTTATGTTCAATGTTAGTGTGTGCAGGTGTGTGTGCGTGTGTGGTGCATCTTGTGAGGTCATGGCTGTGGAGTTTCTCCATGTTGCCATTGTCGTGATTTAATTTGATTTAGCTCCCCTGTATTATAATCATGTCAGGATATTAATGGTATACTGTTTGATATTAGATGAAAACCCCAATAGTAGTATAAAAAGTCACCACCAGATGTAGCCACCGGGAACGGATGTGTAGAAAATGGAATGTCCCCACCATTCAGCAGGTTAAGAAAATGCTGGGACAGCGGCTGTAGGGCGGGAAGTATAAATGCGCACCCAGCCTGAGCATTCAAGATGCTCTTTTCTCCTTTTCCTGCTGAAATTCCCAGCCTGGTCCTCACCTCCTGCCAAGTAGCCTAGGCCCAAAAAACAGCCAGAGAATAGTGCTGATTAATGCAGAGATATGTAAAGCAAGTAAAAAGTCCTTTCTCCTCTTCCTGTTGAGGGCCCTATTTTCCTCTCAAAAAGCAGACAGAGCCCTTACACCCAGGAAGCTGCAGACAGAGCCCTTACACCCAGGAAGCTGGGAGGGGGGGGGGCATGAATGTAGGACATAAGTTATTTGCTGAGCCAGCAAAACTAGACATCATTTGATTGGTGGCAAAGGTAGTGATGTATGGAAACTGGGATGTGGTCAAAGGGGGGGGGAGGGGTGATAAGACTATAAAGGTCAATTACACAAAGGGAAAAGTTGTTCTTTCCCGGGGAAGCTCCGACTTATATGCTGTTTGTTTCTGAAGAGCATTAAAGTCAAATCGCATTTGGACTCTTTGTGCCTCGAGTTGTTTTTTCTTCTCGGACTCTGAAGTTATTTTGGAACTTTGAAACCAATCTGGACTTAGATTTATTTCTGGACTTAGATTTATTTCTTGGAATTTGACCCAAGACATAGTAAATTATTTTACACGACACCATCATAACGATCATGAGAAGGAGGTGACCAGCAAGGTCATTTTTCCTCCGATTCCTCGTCAGAGGAGAGGACAGTGTGATGGCCCATGGTTTTGGCCTCTGAGCCCTCTGGTTCAGCTGCATCCTTGATCTCCTGGTGTTGGCGATCCCCTGGTGGACCGTCCTCTGCTGCTTGGACCCGTCGGCAATGGCTTGCATGGATCCACGAAGTCCTCTCAGATCGCTGTCTGCGTGGTGAGTAGAACCTGGTACGGCCCGAGCCACCTCGGCGAGTTCCAGCTCCTTCGTCTGTGGTCGCGGACCAGGACCCAATCCCCAGGAGAGATGTGATGCAGGAACCCCTCCTTAGCCTCAGGAATGGCCGTCCTTACTCTGTTGAAGACATCCCTGGCATGGAGAGAGTTCAATAAAATCCATTATTACATGTTTCCATGGCCCACTTGGCCGAGGATGTGCTGACAGTTCCATTTTTGACGGGTAGGTTCCTCCCGCAACATCTACTTCTCTTCCATGTTTTCTGGCCTGTTCTCAGGCTGCTTATCTGCTCCTGGTAGTCTCTTGTCTCCCCACTGGGCAGGTCCACATAGAGCGGTCAGCCAGCGAGCTCTCGGAAGGTGAGGAGGGAGTCCCTGTCCTGGTTCAGCAGGGTGAAGGTGCGATGGGACACGGTGTCCGTGTGGACGCCACACAGCCAGGGCGCCAGCAGCACGTTCAGGCTCTTGAACTGAACCCGGTCCATCCCTGTACTGCTCCACGTAGGGCCGGCCCGGGTCGTGCTGCTGGAGGGCTCACCTCGGCGCTCCCGCTCCCCCAGTACAGGCTGATGAAGTGCTCCATCTGTGGATCCACAGATGAGAGAGACGAACAGAGACAAAACAGAAGAGCAAAAGGAGAGTCCTCTGGTCTGGTCTCCCTGTTCCCCTCTTTGGTCAGGAACGGTTATTCAAAGTCTGTTGGAGATTCTCAGAAACATGGTTAAGCGCAAGCTCCTGCTTTGGGGAAAAAATGTTGTTATTCAGTCAGGAAAACTTAAACTGGGTGTCTGTTCAAGTGTCATTTAGAGCCAGTCTGCAGTAGCCTACAGTGACATCAGGGGCAGTGTTAGAATGACTTCAACACGCCCAGTCCCCAGTCATGATCAAGGCAATTGGATTTGGCTCTAGAATTTCTCTCGCGATTTTATGAAAATAAAATTAAATAACCACATTCTCGTCTCAACAAAACAACACCCCCTAAGGGTGAAAGCAAAAATTTCCTGAAGTCAGGATAAAAAATAGAGATGGGGCAAGGAAAATGACACTAAAAATGAACTGGCTTCATTTACAATTAACTAATCAAAAAAAAAATCCATCAAAGCTTTGTTTGTATAGCTAAAATTTGTATATCTAAAACCTCCCTCTTCTGCATTTGAGGACAGAGTATTGGGCACCCGCTTCGGACAAAATGGTCTCTTCTTTGTTTCATACTTATCTGTCGCTCACAGTGAGTTGGTGACCTGGCGTTGGCCTTGCATCTCACGAACCCCAGATCGCCCATCTGTAGGGAAACAGGCCAGTAACCTCCATCTCCACCTCCGGTCCTGTGCCCGTCTCCTGGTTCGGCATTCACCCATCACTCCCGGAACGACAGTTGTCTGTAAAAACACTCAGAAAAAACACTCAGGCCCGATGAATGTGCCTCAAACTATAAACATGAGATATTTAACATAATCATTTAAAAATATATAATTTGGTTATGAGATGCTGCATTCAGATTAAGACACTGGCAATTCCCCCCACTATTATGCACAAACCTTATGTCTTAAGCTACATATCAGAAAGAGAGACAAAACAACCAGTTAAACAGACAAACAGCAGGTCCCAAGCAGTCCCCAGGAAGGCATGATCCAGGCTCCTCAAAGACCTGCCGCCCAGGGTCCATAGCACCTGAAAAATAAGACTCAAACACAGACTGGGTTCAATAGCAGAGGGGAAGGCCTAAAGCCAACTCCTCAAAAAACACATCATCATTATATGAATGAAATTCATACAGTAGAATGCATAAAACGAACAGCTTATGGCCATTCATTGACTATTGAAACAAACTCCTGAATCAAAACACCTATTCAAAACCCTGTCAGACTTTTGAGTTCCCACCAATACCTAAAAGATCCGCTCAGAAACATTAACAACAACTTAAGACTCAAAGGCTCTACATCTATTTCATCCTGTTTATTTACCTTAAAAATTATATATATATCTCTATCTTGGCTAGTTAAAATTTCCCTTATGGTAAATAAGGTGGCGCTCGACCCCAAATCGGAGGCTCTTCCTTCCTGACCTGTTCGGACGAATACCTCGTAGAAAGGGGCGCGCTTAACTCGTAGAGAGAAGGGGCGTGGCTAATGGCGGGAGCATGAAAATGGGAACAGCCTGGTTGGGTGTGAGCACAGAGCAACGAGTCGAGGGGGGAATCTAATTGTAAATCAGAGTTATTCTGCTGGGGAAATGGCGGAGAGACAGTTTGCTGAATCTCCTTATCTTTCCTTCCTGACCTAAAAAAAACTTCTCTCGTGCTACTCTCCCAAATCTTAAAAACAGACCAGTCTATAGAATTAACAGGCTTTTCCCTTAACCCTCTAGCTGAGCCCGAATCTTAGCTAAAAATTTAACACTAAATGTCAGATGTGGATGTAAGAAATCGAAAATGCTTTAGCACATAACGAAATCTGCCAACAAACGCTCGCAGAATAATGCTTCAGCGCGACAATCTCCTCAGGGCTAGAAAAAATGCAGTAGAATCCTGTTATCCTCTAGCCATATGTTAGTAGCCGGTCTTACAGGGACACCTAGTGGTGCTCCCAAAATGTTGCATGTATGACCCGGATGTGGTCTTTGGCCGTGCGCGGGGAATTCAGTTTAATAAAGGCTATACTGCGAAACTCCCTAATAAACACGACGCAGCCTAAAACCCCAAAACAGCAATGAAAGGAAACCTTATAGTTAACTCACGGCGGGAAAGCAAAGACACATTAAATTCGACTCACCCAGTCAGGAAGTCCTTTGTTCTCTGGCTCAAGGCGGATCACCGCGAGAGCTGTTTTCCGGCGTCTCCTAGACAACCAGCTAGCCTACTGGAATCTAGCAGAATTTTAACAGTCTAAAAAGTGTACAAAAATACTTACAATACTTTTTACCTGGATCCATGGCGCGCGTAACAAACAATACAAATCAAAGCCGAGGCTCAAACAGTAAACACATAAGACGAACAACCCCGTGCACATACAAGAAAGAAGACAGCAGACTATCACGGGAACGTGTCACAGGTTAACCTGAGACACTTAACTCCACCCGACACAGGCAACAAATGGATCTCTCAGCACTTGCCCCACACAGAAGACCAGGAGAAAGATTAAAATATATAAATCTTTATTATATTCTTAGGATTATGTTCCCCCCCCCCCCCAAACATAGGATCAGCAGGCCAGACTTTATTAGCCAGTGAGGTGAGGGTTTTCTTTAGGCCTAGGATAGAGGTGGGATGAGCTACCCAGACACCCTGGACCAGGCACTGCAATCTGTGGACACACTACACTCCAAGTGAATTTGCACACACACTACACTCTGTGAATTAGCGCACACACACACTAGACCCCAAAAAGGTCTGGCACTGCACACGTGGGGAAGATGGCAAACAACCACTACACAAGAGGGACTCACTCCACCTCCTATCCCAACTACCAATAATTCCCCTCCCACAAGCTAGCAAAAACCCACTAACAATTATATATGGGGAGGACGGGGGGACTGACATACAGGACACACAACATAAATGTCTTAGGTGTGGGGATCGACCTTCGACTCCCCACAAAAATAAAAAAATATCTGTCCACTGCAGCAAAAAAACACAAAAAGAAGGCGTGGCCCAGTAACGTCACCCAGTCCACACCGGCAACCAGGGAGAGGTGGATTCTCCGGAGACGAGGCGGACAGTACAGCCCAACCAATGTCTGTCCGTTCTTGAAGACCGATCCCTGGTCGGCGTGTGGTCACCTCCTCCGGATGGCACTGCTCCACACGGATCCACACCCTCCACTGTAATGCCTGACCTCCCCTCGCTCCACTGGATGGACCACGGTGCGCGGTGGATCCGACCCCGCAGGGCAGCCCTCACTCTCCGTCCGGCAGCAATGCGAAGGAGTACATAAATAGACGCGGTTCAACAATGGGCCAACCAGAAATGATAGTGCTCAGCCCTTTAGGATCGTCAAGGTAGGCCATAAGCCATCAGAGGGGTACTCACGTCCCAGGGAGGGGTGAACGAATCCAAAACCCCTCCGCTGCGGTGTTGGGCTTCCCCTCGTTCTGTCTCCTCGTCCAGGTCGCCGGTGCTGGCTCCGGCGTAAGCTATACCCGGCGATCAGCCGCAGACGTGACACATAACAAACACAAAAAGGAAAACTTTCCTGCTCTCACCGGGCACTGAAAGCCTAGCCTACTAATTCAACTGGTGTCCACTCGACACCCCACCAAACGAACCCCCAGACTGAATATACTAGGCTTTTTATAGGGGATCTGCCTACCCTCCCCGCCCCTCCTAATTACTAATATGGACCACAGCTGAGCCCAATCACTGACCAATTAGCTAGAATTTCACCCTGTGACACTCCCCCCCGCTTTCTCAGTAGTCGTCCCGACTAACACTGATACCTGATGGGTGGTCTCCGATTTCCCCTTTGTGATCTGCGGACCAACCCATCCCCCTCTCCACCCCTATCTAACTCTATGTCCGGGGGGTGTCTAGGTGCAAGTGGAGCCTCCAGGGGGTCATCAGGGGGCCTAGGTGCAAGGGGAGCCACCTGGCCTCGTACTGGGTACCAGGTATAGTTGCACCAGTCAGCATTTTGCAACTGGTAGGCCTGGGGGCCATCTGGCTGACGTAGACCTACTGAGTCAGTCTCTGTCTCTGGGGTCAGAACAGGCACATAAGGGCAAGGCCGCACATTATTTCGATGTATAGTCCGTTCTCGTCCCCCTCCCTCTGGCCGGATTCGCAGGACTGGCATCCCAGGGTGGAGGTGTCCAAGGACAACAAAAGGCTGAGGATTCCATCGAGGGGCCATTTTACCTTGGTTGCGTCGTCTGAAGTTCCTCAGTAGTACTCGCTCGCCAGGCACCAGAGGGAGGTCTTTAGCATGTCGGTCGTATCGCCGTTTGTCCCGCTCCTGCTGGTGTCGGGCTCTGGCTTCCACTTGACTGTAGGCACGTTGGAGCTGGTTGTTGTGATACTTCACCCATCCATCCAGGTCCATCCGAGGCCTCGAAAACTCCACACCTGAAATCACATCCACGGGAAGCCTGGCATGCCTGCCACACATTACAAAGAAGGGGGTTAGATGGGTGGTACTGTGTTCGGTGTTGTTGTATGCCTGGAGGAGCCAGGGCAGATGATCAGGCCAATTCCTCTGTTTGTCTTCCCCAAGTGAACTAAGGAGGGACAGAATGGTCTGGTTAAATCTTTCACAACCCCCGTTAGTTTGGGCATGATAGGGTGTGGTGCGTGCCTTGGTACACCCATAGAGCCTACAGAACTGGGCCAAAAGTTCAGATTCAAAGGCCGCCCCCCTATCCGTCAATATCCGCTCAGGACAGCCCCAGTGTTGGACAACTGCCGACCATAGGGCCTTCACGGTTGTGGCTGCGGTCTGGTCTCTAGTGGGTACAGCCCACCCATACCTAGAGAAAAGATCTGTCATAACAAGTAAGTAGGGGTAAGTGTCATCAGGCCGCCCCAGAGAAAGATAATCAATGGCCAGTGTTTCCATGGGATAACTTGTGGTTATTGGCACCAGAGGCGCCCTCACCTCTGGTCCAGGTTTACTTTGTACACACCGGGGGCACTCTGCAATCCATCGTCTGACATCCTCTCCTAGCTTAGGCCAGTAGAATCCCCGCCTTAAGGCTGCTTCTATCCGACATGCACTTAAGTGTCCAAGCTCACCATGGTACCTTTCAAACAAGCCCTTGGTGGCAGCTCTGGGCACTAGGATCTGCCACCTCCGAGTGTCCCCCACAGTATCCCACACGCTCCGGCCGAGGACCCCTTCCTGCACACTCAGTCGCCCCCACTCTCGCCACCACCGCCGCTCTTCAGGGCTGGCCTCCTTCCTGCTAGTCCCAGTCGGTGGTCTACCCTGGCCAAGCCTTTCAGCTAGTAAACGGAGTGAGGAGTCCTCCTGTTGGACTCGCTGCCAGTTAGGCCCTCCTTGGTCTGTTCCATTTGGCGGTGGATCCCCTCCGGGTGCCTCCTGGCTTGAGCATACTTGTCCCTCGGTTTTGGGCAGCCTGGAGAGAAGATCGGCATTGCAATTAGAACGGCCGGGGCGGTACTTTACTTGGAACTGGAAATTTGCCAGCTGTGCCTCCCAGCGTTGTTCAACAGCCCCCAGTTTAGCAGTGTCCAGGTGGACCAACGGATTATTGTCAGTATACACAGTGAATTCTGCCCCCCACAAGTAATCTTTAAACTTCTCAGTTACCGCCCATTTCAAGGCTAACAGTTCAAGTTTAAAAGAACTATAGTTCTGATCATTCCTCTCGGTTGGGGACAGACTCCTGCTAGCATAGGCAATAACCCTTTCCTTACCACCCTGGACCTGGGACAAGACCGCCCCCAAACCATCGAGGCTGGCATCGGTGTATAGGACGAAGGGCTTGGTGAAATCAGCGTAGGCCAGGACAGGTGCGCTAAGCAGGGCAGACTTCAACTGGTCAAAGGCCTGTTGGCACTCTGGGGTCCAATTCACAGGGCGGCTCTTCTTCCCCAGGGCCGCCACGCCCGCTATCAAGCTATGTAAGGGTCCGGCCACCTTGGAGAAAGAGGGGACAAAACGTCTATAATAGCCAGCAAATCCGAGAAAGGAGCGTACCTGGGACACCGTTTCAGGCCGTGGCCAATCGCGGACCGCAGCAGTCTTTTGAGGGTCTGTGGATATCCCCGCTCCACTCACTACATGCCCAAGGTAGACTACCTCTCTCTGCAGGAACTTGCACTTCTGTGGTTGGAGCTTCAGCCCGTGGCGAGCGAGCCGTTGGAATACCTGTTCTAAATGCTGCAAATGGGTGTCAAAATCAGGTGAGTAGGTAATAATGTCATCCAAGTAAATCAGAAGGAAGTCATTTACCTTGTCTCCCAAGCACTTCTGCATCAACCTCTGAAAGGTGGCTGGGGCATTGCAGAGACCAAATGGCATACGGGTAAACTCAAAGAGCCCCAAAGGGGTGGTGAACGCTGTCTTTTCCCTGTCCAGTGGGTCTACCTCCACCTGCCAGTAGCCACTAGCCAAGTCAAGAGTCGTGTACCAAGTAGCCTCCTTCAAACATGTCAGCGACTCTTCGATGCGAGGGAGAGGGTAGGCATCCTTATGAGTTACTGCGTTGAGGCGACGGTAGTCAACACAGAATCTCCAGCTCCCGTCCTTCTTCTTTACCAGGACTACAGGTGCAGCCCAAGGACTGGAGCTCTCAGTGACAACCCCAGACTGCAGCATCTCCCCCAACAGTTGTCGTAACTCTGGATACAAGCTTGGTGGGACGGGCCGATGACGTTCCCGGCTGGGGGGAGCCGTCCCAGTAGGAATGTTGTGGAGGACAGCATCCGTTCGGCCAAAATCCTCTTCATCTGCAGAGAAGACGGCGGACCAGCGGGAGAGGAGGGCGTCGAATCTTTGCTGTTGGGTTGGATCCAGGCCTTCCACCGGTTGCGAACTGCGGTTGCAATCCTTGCCCGGCTGAGCTTGAATGGACCGGACAGAGACCTCAACTTCCCCCGGCCCTTGAGGTTGCAGCACCAGGTCCTGCTCCCCATGGATCTGAATAGGGTCTAAGGGGGTGACGTGGGCCAGTGGTCGCCTCCTTGGCAGCTCAATGGGGTAGGGGTTCAAATTTAATAATCTTAAGGGCAACCGTCCTCCTTGCACCCTCACAACTGCACGAGCCACCTGCCATCCTGGCCCAGCCCCAGAGTCTTCAACTAAGGCATAGTAGTCCTTCAATGGGCTTCTTCCAACCACCCGCCCCCACAGAAGCTTCTCACAGCAGGCTGGGACACAGTTAGGGTCCCCCTTGAAGAGACGTGCAGTACCAGGACTCTCCCCAGTCACGGTGGTTGGCACAACCCGGCGGCAGAAAGCAAAAGCCTCCTTCCATGCCTTCTTCGCGCCTGACCCCATGGTGGCAGTGAAACTATTCACCCCTAGCGAGGGGCTATCAAACAGCTCTCTCCAGCAGTGGCCTATGAGGTTCATACCAAGGAGGGCTTCGCCGGCCGCCATGCAACTGTCCTCGACGATCACTATTCCCTTGGCTGGGACTGTTATCCCCCCTACAACGAAGTCCACTATAGCATAGCCAACATAGGGAATTTTGAGGCCGTTTGCTGCCTTCAAGGTGAGCCAGTGGAGCTGCGATGAATCATGGATAGAGAGATGACCCAGCCACTTCTGGAAGAAACTCAAGCTGCACATTGTTACTTGGGACCCAGTGTCTAACATGCAAGGTATTTTAACTCCACTCACCTCCACTTCCACTTGGGGGCAGTTCCCGACAAAGGTGGATTTCTCAGGGCTCTCCTCTCCTCCATTCCCCATCTCCCCGACTGCTTGCCCTACAGTGGCCGGGGGTTCCGGTTTAACGGAGCCGAGTCAGTCCTTAGGTTGGGACAATTTCGTTGAACATGGCCAGGGTTCCCACACTCCAAGCAGATAGGCCTGCCCTGTTTGTCCCACCGAAACTGGGTCCTCCTTTGGCTGGGAAAAGGAATATACTGTCCATCCATAACATTTCCCCTTGGCTCACCTCTATACTGGGAAGGGGCGGCAGCTGGAGCAGATCGCTGCTGAACCTCCTTCACCAAGGTCTCGGCCAGGCTACTCAGCTGTTCTTTCATCTCCTGGCGTAGGTCAGCCTGTATAGTTTTCTTCCACTCCTCCAGATCTGCTACGGTCACTGTGGCTGCGGTACCTAATTGGGGGGGGACAACAGTACGACAAACCTGACAGTCTTTACTTCCCATTTCTCTTGCCAGTACTTCAGCCTCTGCACTAATCTGTGTGAATGTCATATCTGGTTGCCGTCGCATGAGCCTCTGAACCTCCTGCTTCAGGGGGCCCTCTCTTAGCCCCTTGATGAACTGGTGGCAGAGTGTGGAGTTATCTTTGGCTGATCCGTCCGGCTCAGACTTAAACCACCGACTGAATAACTCCCTTGTATGCAGGAGATACTCCTGGATGGACTCATCACCATTTTGTCTGCAATCAAAGAAACGGGACCGGAGAGTGGCTACAGGCGTGAGGCTGCCAAACCGGCTCTGCAATGCGGCCCACAGAGCAGGAAGTGGCTGTTTTTCTTCTGGGCTAAACAACATGGCCTCCCTCTTTGCACGTCCGTCTAGTGCCCCCATGATTAGATCAGTCTGTTGTTGTTCTGCCAGTCCTTGAGCTCTCACTATGGCCTCCATCTGTGCCCGCCATTCCCCAAAGCCCATCCCACTAGCCTCGCCATTAAATTTTGGGACCCAGGGAGAACACATAAACCAGGGCATCGCTAATGGCATGTACTGGGGTGCTATACTTTGCCCTGATGTCCCAGGTTGGGGTACTGTACTTCGTCCTACTAATCCAGGCGTATCGCCCCCCCCGCTATGTCCTGGGTTGTCCATGGTACCCCTGTGTGTGAGCAATGTGCAAGAGTCGATCCTGCCGACAACGCCACTTAAGGATGTCACAGGTTAACCTGAGACACTTAACTCCACCCGACACAGGCAACAAATGGATCTCTCAGCACTTGCCCCACACAGAAGACCAGGAGAAAGATTAAAATATATAAATCTTTATTATATTCTTAGGATTATGTTCCCCCCCCCCCCCAAACATAGGATCAGCAGGCCAGACTTTATTAGCCAGTGAGGTGAGGGTTTTCTTTAGGCCTAGGATAGAGGTGGGATGAGCTACCCAGACACCCTGGACCAGGCACTGCAATCTGTGGACACACTACACTCCAAGTGAATTTGCACACACACTACACTCTGTGAATTAGCGCACACACACACTAGACCCCAAAAAGGTCTGGCACTGCACACGTGGGGAAGATGGCAAACAACCACTACACAAGAGGGACTCACTCCACCTCCTATCCCAACTACCAATAATTCCCCTCCCACAAGCTAGCAAAAACCCACTAACAATTATATATGGGGAGGACGGGGGGACTGACATACAGGACACACAACATAAATGTCTTAGGTGTGGGGATCGACCTTCGACTCCCCACAAAAATAAAAAAATATCTGTCCACTGCAGCAAAAAAACACAAAAAGAAGGCGTGGCCCAGTAACGTCACCCAGTCCACACCGGCAACCAGGGAGAGGTGGATTCTCCGGAGACGAGGCGGACAGTACAGCCCAACCAATGTCTGTCCGTTCTTGAAGACCGATCCCTGGTCGGCGTGTGGTCACCTCCTCCGGATGGCACTGCTCCACACGGATCCACACCCTCCACTGTAATGCCTGACCTCCCCTCGCTCCACTGGATGGACCACGGTGCGCGGTGGATCCGACCCCGCAGGGCAGCCCTCACTCTCCGTCCGGCAGCAATGCGAAGGAGTACATAAATAGACGCGGTTCAACAATGGGCCAACCAGAAATGATAGTGCTCAGCCCTTTAGGATCGTCAAGGTAGGCCATAAGCCATCAGAGGGGTACTCACGTCCCAGGGAGGGGTGAACGAATCCAAAACCCCTCCGCTGCGGTGTTGGGCTTCCCCTCGTTCTGTCTCCTCGTCCAGGTCGCCGGTGCTGGCTCCGGCGTAAGCTATACCCGGCGATCAGCCGCAGACGTGACACATAACAAACACAAAAAGGAAAACTTTCCTGCTCTCACCGGGCACTGAAAGCCTAGCCTACTAATTCAACTGGTGTCCACTCGACACCCCACCAAACGAACCCCCAGACTGAATATACTAGGCTTTTTATAGGGGATCTGCCTACCCTCCCCGCCCCTCCTAATTACTAATATGGACCACAGCTGAGCCCAATCACTGACCAATTAGCTAGAATTTCACCCTGTGACAAACGCAAAACAAAGAACGACCAAAAGACGACCAAAAAAGACTAATATACGACTTAACACACAAACATGCTCGAACTGCACCCTACTTGGTCAAGGCTAGACCGTCTGTCTAGATCCTACCAAATACTGTACAGCCCCTTGGTCAAAGCTAACGCTCGTTAGGTTTACCAACGCGGATTGCAAAACTCTCAATCCCTTGGTCAAATCTCTACCAGAAACGCGGATTGCAAAACTCTCAATCACGCCCTGTAGCTACTCTCCATTGAGCAAAAACTCTCTCAACGTGCTCGCGGTTTAAACTCTCCCGCGACCGGCCAAAAGGGAAACCTGTTCTGTGCCAACTCTTTGGCGTATTTAACTCAAAAAACCCCGTTCTAAGCTGCAACCGATAAACAACCTAAAATTTGTACATCAACTACAGGGGAACAAGATTCACGAGACCAAACTCTCACTTGAACAGCTTATACCCTCGTAACGAAACAAGGACGAAGTCAAAAGACAATACGATATAAATATCTATTGCTGTTCACATCTCCTTGGATAGTTACTTACTTAATACCCACGCTGGGGTTTCTGTTTTCAACAATCCAGACCAATACAACTGAACTAAATCAAGGCAAATACAACTCAGAACCATAAGAGGGTTCGTTTAAACGTACCTGTGAGCCTCAAGAATCCAGTGGTAGAACTGAGGAAATAATCTCGGCGTGCGCTCTGGCGCAAGAGAGAAAATTGATTTTCCAACGCCCACTATGGACCGACACGTCTGTCGATCAGTTCATCCACTGGAATCCCGAAGCAACACGCAGGCAGTTCTCCCATTTACCATTCCCGTTCGCCAACTGTGATAGTATTTTAAACTGGTCTAGTCAAAAGATTTACCAAGATACGTTCAAAAGGTTAAGTCTGGTTTATTGTGAAAAACAATACGTGCGCAAGGACTTCCTGAACAACGCAACAAAGGTGGTTTCGTCAGAGAAGTGAATTCAGCCTCTTCTAGCTGTGGCTTATATGCAATCAAAACAAAGGTACAGTGCTTCCAGGATGTGATTGGCTACTGCATTGTACATGAATGGCAGGCGTGGCCAAGAGTAAAGACATGTGACATGAGAAAATGAATGGCAGGCGTGGCCAAGAGTAAAAACATGTGACATGAGAAAAAGGCGGTAGTTTCTAAGAGGGACAAAGGAACAACGGATGGTTATTCTGGAGCAGACAGATGGCCTTCTGGAAGCCATTTTGTATGTTAGCACAGCCATGTGAATACTTGGGGGGAGGTGATGAATTACAAGAGAAGTGAGGGGACAAAGGTTTAAGGTGTTTGGATGTAAATTCCTGGACAAAAGCAAAGTGTAGAGAAAGGTCTGGCCATGCGAGACTACTGTGTGTGTGTGTGTGTGTGTGTGTGTGTGTGTGTGTGTGTGTGTGTGTGTGTGTGTGTATGTGTGTGTATGTGTGTGTGTGTGCGCTGTCTGACCTACACACACTCTTAACAGGGTCTCTTAAAGGTTAGTTAAGACTCTTAAAGGTTGAAACAAGTTAATGAGGGTGCTCTCTTTGTCTCCCTTTCTCTCTCTCTCCCTCCCTCCCTCCCTCCCTCCCTCCCTCCCTCCCTCCCTCCCTCCCTCAGGCACCTGGGTCTGGACCTGGTCCCCAGGAGGGAGTTTGAGATGGTGGACGCAGACCAGATCAGCGTGTCTGACCTCTACAAGATGGTAGGTGAAGAGATCTGGGATAAATATAATAAAGCCTTTTAACTAAGGTACTGAAGAATGCTCTCTCTCTCTCCTTTTCTCTCTCTCTCTCTCTTTCTCTCTCTCCCTCTCTCTCTCTCTCTCTCTCTCTCTCTCTCTCCCTCTCTCCTTTTCTCTCTCTCTCTTTCTCTCTCTCTCTCTCTCCCTCTCTCTCTCCCTCTCTCTCTCTCTCCCTCTCTCCCCCTCTCTCTCTCTCTCTCTCTCTCCCTCTCTCTCTCTCTCTCTCTCTCCCTCTCTCTCTCTCTGTCTCTTTTTCTCTCTCTCTCTCTCTCTCTCTACATCGGACATTGCTTATCTAAAGTCAGTTTTCTGGTCACATGTTCCTTATTCCATTCACACTGGTATTTCATCAGAATCCCCACGTCTGCAGGAGTTGTCAGACCGTTATTCTTTTCCGGTCTGAGAGCTGCTGTGCAAGCCCAGTGCTCAGTCAGGTGCCATCTGTACAAGCGACCCATCAGTTTGTGAGGGTTAGGGTTAGGGTTAGGGTTAGGGTTAGGGTTAGGGTTAGGGTTAGGTGCCATCTGTACAAGCGACCCATCAGTTTGTTAGGGTTAGGTGTCATCTGTACAAGCGACCCATCAGTTTGTGGGTATTGCTCCAACAAAACAACACAATCAAGCAACACAAAAAGAACACCAGCACAATAAAACAATACGATCAAAACAGCAGGACATTTTGTCAGCCATGCTGTTTATTTGTGTAGCAAGTGAGGCGTGTGAAAGAGGACTATCTGGGCCTCTGTCAACAGCAGTGGGGGCGTGCCAGAGGCCGGATCAGTGCTGAACGGTCATGGCATTGGCAGGGGATGTGTGTGTCTGTCTGTCTGTCTGTCTGTGTTTGTGTGTGTTGATTGTAGTGTGCAGGATGTGTGTCTGTGTGTGTTTGTGTGTGCTGATTGCAGTGTGCAGGATGTGTGTCTGTGTGTGTTTTTGTGTGCTGATTGCAGTGTGCAGGATGTGTGTCTGTGTGTGTTTGTGTGTGCTGATTGTAGTGTGCACAGCTCTGGCGTTAAGCCCCGCCCCCCGGCTCAGGGAGTTTGGACGGGGAGGAGGAGAGAGGCTCTGCTGCCCGGGCGTGACCGGGGGCCGGGGGCTAGAGGGGGAGGGGGCTAGAGGGGGACGAGGGTTAGGGTTAGTGGGGGCTAGAGGGGGACTACCGGTGGGCAGGGGGTTAGAGGGGGACATTTCCCCGCGACGCCTCCCTCTCATCCTCTCTCCTACCCTCTCCTCCTCTCCTCCTCTCCTCCCATCCACAGTCAACGTGGACGTGGGTCATGCATGTGGGTCACATACTGTACGTCATGTGACTGTGCAGCACACATATAAAACACAACCAGACTAAAACACAACCAGACTAACTGAGGATTACATATAAAACACAACCAGACTAAAACACAACCAGACTAACTGAGGATTACATATAAAACACAACCAGACTAAAACACAACCAGACTAACTGAGGATTACATATAAAACACAACCAGACTAAAACACAACCAGACTAACTGAGGATTACATATAAAACACAACCAGACTAAAACACAACCAGACTAACTGAGGATTACATATAAAACACAACCAGACTAAAACACAACCAGACTAAAACACAACCAGACTAACTGACTTGTCTTCTTCCTTCTTCTCCTCCATGCAGCACCTCTCCAGTAGACACTGTGTCCAGCAAAGCACCACACAGACGCAGGTAGATACCACCCCGGTCCATCCTGCCCCGGTCCATCCTGCCCCGATCCATACCTCCCTGATCCATCCTGCCCCGATCCATACCTCCCTGATCCATCCTGCCCCGGTCCATCCCGCCCCGATCCATACCTCCCCGATCCATCCTTCCCCGGTCCATCCTGCCCCGGTCGATACCACCCCGGTCCATAATGCCCCGGTCCATACATCCCCGGTCCATCCTGCCCCGGTCCATCCTGCCCCAGTCCATACTGCCCCGGTCCATACCTCCCCGGTCCATACCTCCCCGGTCCATCCTGCCCCGGTCCAAACCTCCCCGGTCCATCCTGCCCCGGTCCATACCGGCCGGTCCATACTGCCCCGGTCCATACTGCCCCAGTCCATCCTGCCCCGGTCCATACCACCCCATTCCATACCTCCCCAGTCCATACCGCCCCGGTCCATACCGCCCCAGTCCATACTGCCCCGGTCCACCCCTAACGCTTACCATCCACCGAGCCTGCGGCGCACCTACTGTATGCATGTAAACAATGTTCTCGGCGTGTTTGTGTGTGCGTGCGTGCGTGCGTGCGTGCGTGGGTGCGTGCGTGCGTGCGTGCGTGCGTGCGTGTGTGTGCGTGCGTGCGTGTCCAGGGCGACAGCGGCCGCCAGCGTCACGGAGAGCCGGTTCGTGTTCCGGTGCCGCACCACCTGTTCATCAACCTGAAGAGTTTCAGCTACAACACCATGGGAGAAGAGACGGACATCTTCTTCTCTCTCTACGACCTCCGGGAGGGCAAGCAGATCAGGTAGACACACACACACACGCACACACACACACACACACACACACACACGCACATGCACACACACACACACACACACACACACACACACACACACGTGGATGGAGATGGTAGTGAATGGAGATGGTAGTCAGAGTGGATGGAGATGGTAGTGGATGGAGATGGTAGTCAGAGTGGATGGAGATGGTAGTGGATGGAGATGGTAGTGGATGGAGATGGTAGTCAGAGTGGATGGAGATGGTAGTGGATGGAGATGGTAGTCAGAGTGGATGGAGATGGTAGTCGAGTGGATGGAGATGGTAGTGGATGGAGATGGTAGTCAGAGTGGATGGAGATGGTAGTGGATGGAGATGGTAGTCAGAGTGGATGGAGATGGTAGTGGATGGAGATGGTAGTCAGAGTGGAGATGGTAGTCAGAGTGGATGGAGATGGTAGTCAGAGTGAATGGATAGCAGTGTTCTAGACTAGTACCTGATCCCTCTGGAGTAGCTAGCTTGGTCCCAGTGGAGATGCTACTGCATATGAACTCCTCCTGTTCATCTGTCACTCAAACCTGCTGCTGACTCAAGGCAACAGAACAGAGGAGGAGAGAGGAAGAGTAGCAGGAGGAGATTTAGAGAGGAGGAGAAGTGAAGAGGAGGGATGTGATGTACAGTAATGTAGAAGTCTTTCAGCATGTGCTGGATACCATCTGTGTTTTGGCGGAAGCCTCCAGAAGCTCACAGTGTTTCTCCAGAAGGAGTATCCTCTGCTGAGCTTAAACTATGTTGGAGGAGCAGCTCCTTGCTGTGGCTCTCAGATCATCAGGATGCTCTCTTGGTCTAATGGTAGACATGTGGTGGACGGAGGTTTGAACCACGGTCTGAGACATCTGTACTGCACTGTTTCCTAGGGAACTACTTCCATGTGAACTTGTGAACCAGAGGAGAATGTCTCTGCCGACAACACAATATATCCTGAGCCGTTTCCACGGAGACAGACAGATTTAGATCAGAGTGGGCAGTGTGTGTGTGTGTGTGTGTGTGTGTGTTTGTCAGATCCTTAACTCTGAGATAGTTTACCTGTAACTTAAAATGGCAGGTCCATGGTTTGACATCTACACTATATTGTACAATGCAGTCTCTATGGTTTACAGTATGTGCCATATCTTTCTAAAAGTCCATGTGTCCATTTTCACAGATGATAGAAATGGAAGAGATAGAATCACAGCTTATCTATGCCAAGTATGTTTGGTTATTATGCATAGCAGAGGTGGTTTGGGACACTGTGTTGTAATTACACTCTGTGATACCTGGCCAGCCAAGCTGGGAGGGCTTTGTGTCTCAGTCTAGTGTCTTTCTCCCCATCTCCTTTTCTCTCCCCCTCTGTCTCTGGGTGTCCGGCCCAACAATCTATAGAACATAATCCAACATCATACTCTTATCTCTAATCTATAGAACATAATCCAACATCATACTCTTATCTCTGATCTATAGAACATAATCCAACATCATACTCTTATCTCTAATCTATAGAACATAATCCAACATCATACTCTTATCTCTGATCTATAGAACATAATCCAACATCATACTCTTATCTCTAATCTATAGAACATAATCCAACATCATACTCTTATCTCTGATCTATAGAACATAATCCAACATCATTGAATCGTGTAAAATGGTGTCCTCAGTCAGTCTTTGTGGCTTGTACTTACCAAGACAACAATGGTGGAAAGTGTGTGTGTGAGTGTGTGTGTGTGTGTGTGTGTGTGTGTGTGTGTGTGTGTGTGTGTGTGTGTCTGTTTGTGTGGGTTTTGTCTTTCAGATTCCGATGTCCTGATCGAAAATCTATCCGTCTGGTTGTTTCTTTGGTTAGGATCTCCTGGGGCTGTCATGCTCTTCCTGGAAGAAGACAGGGAGAGAGACAGGGAGAGAGACAGGGAGAGAGACAGGGAGAGAGCATTATGACCG
>NC_140244.1:8947086-8967086 GCF_949987555.1 Borostomias antarcticus
GATTAGACCTCCTCAGAACTCTTATAGAGGATGAGACCTCCTCAGAACTCTTATAGAGGATGAGACCTCCTCAGAACTCTTATAGAGGATGAGACCTCCTCAGAACTCTTATAGAGGATGAGACCTCCTCAGAACTCTTATAGAGGATGAGACCTCCTCAGAACTCTTATAGAGGATGAGACCTCCTCAGAACTCTTATAGAGGATGAGACCTCCTCAGAACTCTTATAGAGGATTAGACCTCCTCAGAACTCTTATAGAGGATGAGACCTCCTCAGAACTCTTATAGAGGATGAGACCTCCTCAGAACTCTTATAGAGGATGAGACCTCCTCAGAACTCTTATAGAGGATTAGACCTCCTCAGAACTCTTATAGAGGATGAGACCTGCTCAGAACTCTTCTAGAGACTCTTTTATCGACACCCTAAATTTTTAATGAAATGTTCCTTTGTTGGCCTCTCTGTCTACAGTGTCTGTCTGTATCCAACAACATGTGTAAGACAATCATATCGGGATGGGGAGGGTCTTTAGAATGGTAGGAATGGAACTGAGGAGTGCGCATCACCACTGTTGTACTATGTGCATAACTTCAATAACAAATTATAAATAAATAACAATACTCCAGCTGCTTTCAGACACACGTAGCAGTTTACCTTTTCACAAGTAACTGCAGTCATTTGCATAAAGGGCACATGGACAGGATCATCAGTACTGACTGGTACTGTGTGTGTGTGTGTGTGTGTGTGTGTGTGTGTGTGCGTGCCTGCGTGCGTGTCTGTCTGTGTGTGTGTGTGTGTGTGTGTGCATGTGTGTGTGCGTGCCTGTGTGTGTGTGTGTCTGTCTGTCTGTGTGTGTGTGTGTGTGTGTGTGGACAGGGAGCTTATTCGCTGTCTGAAGTGGTACATGGACCGCTCAGCTGAGGTGGTTCGACAAGACCACATCCAGGAGGCCATGAGGGTAAGAACACAGACTAACTCACAGATGAGGGTAAGAACACACACTAACTAACAGATGAGGGTAAGAACACACACACTAACTCACAGATGAGGGTAAGAACACACACTAACTCACAGATGAGGGTTAGAACACACACTAACTCACAGATGAGGGTAAGAACATACACTAACTCACAGATGAGGGTTAGAACACACACTAACTCACAGATGAGGGTAAGAACACACACTAACTCACAGATGAGGGTTAGAACACACACTAACTCACAGATGAGGGTTAGAACACACACTAACTCACAGATGAGGGTTAGAACACACACTAACTCACAGATGAGGGTAAGAACACACACTAACTCACAGATGAGGGTTAGAACACACACACTAACTCACAGATGAGGGTAAGAACACACACTAACTCACAGATGAGGGTAAGAACACACACTAACTCACAGATGAGGGTTAGAACACACACTAACTCACAGATGAGGGTTAGAACACACACTAACTCACAGATGAGGGTTAGAACACACACTAACTCACAGATGAGGGTTAGAACACACACACTAACTCACAGATGAGGGTAAGAACACAGACTAACTCACAGATGAGGGTTAGAACACACACACTAACTCACAGATAAGGGTAAGAACTTAAACTCTACAGTCACGGAGAAGAATCCACATCAACATCAATATTGGATCAGTGCTGCTGGTCTGTAGTCCTTTCATTTCCTCTCTACTCCATCCTGCCGGTTGGTCTGTTTGGAACCAGTATTCGACTCACCACCCCCATCTCTCTCATGTGGTTCTTCTGCAACTTGTCCTCCATCTTCCTTCTGTACTTGTTCTTCCCCTCCCCGATGCTGTCCTGCAGCGCCCCCTGCTGTCTGCACACCCTTCAGTTCCTCCTTGTCCTCCCACTTCCTCCTTGTCCTCCCAGTTCCTCCTTGTCCTCCCACTTCCTCCTTGTCCTCCCAGTTCCTCCTTGTCCTCCCAGTTCCTCCTTGTCCTCCCAGTTCCTCCTTGTCCTCCCACTTCCTCCTTGTCCTCCCAGTTCCTCCTTGTCCTCCCAGTTCCTCCTTGTCCTCCCACTTCCTCCTTGTCCTCCCAGTTCCTCCTTGTCCTCCCAGTTCCTCCTTGTCCTCCCACTTCCTCCTTGTCCTCCCACTTCCTCCTTGTCCTCCCAGTTCCTCCTTGTCCTCCCACTTCCTCCTTGTCCTCCCACTTCCTCCTTGTCCTCCGCCTTAAAAGCCTCTTCTTTGTCGTTCAGTCGGCCCTTTAGGTCCCTGGTGATCCAGGGTTTGTTGTTGGGTAAACAGCGCCCCCTGCTGGTGGGTATGGAATGATCCAGTCTATAACGCAGTGGTCTAGCCCCTGTTCTCCTTCCTTATGAGGGTGTTACTGGTCTCAGGCAAGGCCAAGGTCTCTGAACTGTGTCATAACTGTTAGTTTTGATAAGAAAGACAGACGAGATGAGTTAGTGTACCATCAGCTCTGGCACAATATTTATTCTGATTATCTGATTTATTCTGGTTATGTAATGTTATAATATGTGTTTAACTAATTTGTTTCATTTTGTTTTTGTATCAAAAACAACTTAATTGTGTACACTGTGCACCTCATTAAACTGTTTAAAAAAGGTTTAAAATGCTATTTTCCCTTGTCCAGACTAGTACAGTACAGTGTAAAACATAATTCAGACACCCTAGTATGGAAGCACTGTGCACTGGACAGAAGAGCAACTCAGGCAGTAAATTGACTGAAATATGAATGAGTTTGAATGTATTTCTACCTGCAGTCGCATGTTAAAGGCCTGTGTGAATAATAGATTGAACACACTTATTTTAAAGATGGCTGCTGGAGGCCTTGTTCCTTTCTTGAAGAGCTTGTCCATGACTCTCATCCTGGTCCTCCCCCATCCCCTACCTCCTCCCATCCTCTCATTCTATACCTCCTCTCATCCTCTCATTCTATACCTCCTCTCATCCTCTCATCCCCTACCTCCTCCCATCCTGGTCCTCCACCATCCCCTACCTCCTCTCATCCTCTCATTCTATACCTCCTCTCATCCTCTCATTCTATACCTCCTCTCATCGTCTTGTTCTATACCTCCTCTCATCCCCTACTCCCCCCATCCTCTCATTCTATACCTCCTCTCATCCCCTACTCCTCTCATCCTCTACCTCATTATATTCACGTGTGGTTAAATATTGATGTCTTCTGTTCTTGGCTGGATCCCTAACTCCATGGGTGTCTTTGTATCCCTCCCTACACACACACACACACACACGCGCACACACACACACACACACACACACACACACACACACACACACACACTTCACGCAGGCTCTGGAGTACCTGTTCAAGTTCATCGTCCAGTCCCGTCTGCTGTACTCGCGGGCGAGCGGCGGTCTGGAGGAGGCGGTGTTCAGAGCCAGTGTTCAGGAGCTGTTCCAGTCCCTCCGCTTTGTGCTCAGCCTGGACAGCCCCAGCGCCGACACCCTCGCCTTCACACAGGTCAGACGCCCAGTATACTGGACTAGGACAGGATAGGACACTATAGTACAGGTCAGCCTGGACAGCCCCAGCGCCAACACCCTCGCCTTCACACAGGTCAGACGCCCAGTATACTGGACTAGGACAGGATAGGACACTATAGTACAGGTCAGCCTGGACAGCCCCAGCGCCGACACCCTCGCCTTCACACAGGTCAGCCTGGTCAGCCCCACACCCTCGCCTTCACACAGGTCAGACGCCCAGTATACTGGACAGGATAGGACACTATAGTACAGGACTAGGACAGGATAGGACACTATAGTATAGGTCAACCTGGACAGCCCCAGCGCCGACACCCTCGCCTTCACACAGGTCAGACGCCCAGTATACTGGACTAGGACAGGATAGGACACTATAGTACAGGAATAGGACAGGATAGGGCACTATATTACAGTACAGTATAGTATAGTATAGTATATTACAGTACAGTATAGTACAGTATAGTACATTATATTACAGTATAGTACAGTGTAGTACATTATATTACAGTATAGTACAGTATAGCATATAGTATAGTACAGTGTAGTACATTATATTACAGTATAGTACAGTATAGCATATAGTATAGTACAGTGTAGTACATTATATTACAGTACAGTATATTATATTATTTGCAATACAGTAGTGCAGTATATTATAGTATGTTATATTACAGTATAGTACAGTATATTACAGTACCGTATACAGTATAGTATAGAATAGTATACAGTATAGTATAGAATAGTAAATAGTATAGTATACAGAATAGTATAGAATAGTATATAGTATAGTATAGTATAGAATAGTATAGTATATAGTATAGTATAGAACAGTATATAGTATAGTATAGAATAGTATATAGTATAGTATAGAATAGTATATACAGTAGTATAGTATAGAATAGTATATAGTATAGTATTGTAGTAGCTTAGGTTACTACTAGTTTAGAGGCTTAGAGGCTTGGTATACCCCCTCATTCAGACAGCATGTCCCAGTCATTAATATGTCCTCCAGGGGGACAGATGTCCCAGTCATTAATATGTCCTCCAGGGGGACAAATGTCCCAGTCATTGATGTGTCCTCCAGGGGAACAGATGTCCCAGTCATTGATGTGTCCTCCAGGGGGATAGATGTCCCAGTCATTAATATGTCCTCCAGGGGGACAAATGTCCCAGTCATTGATGTGTCCTCCAGGGGGACAGATGTCCCAGTCATCGATGTGTCCTCCAGGGGGACAGATGTCCCAGCTGCGTGGACCTCCTCTCCTCTCTCCCATCAGTGTCACGTCTCTCTCTGTCTGTGAAGCTGCTTTAGTTCAGAGGATTTACTGTTGCTTTATTTCCCCCTCTCCCTGGCTTGGCCTTTAACTACCCCTGCCCCCCCTGCCCCCCCAGCCCCCCCAGGGCCCCCAGGGCCCCCAGCCCAGCCCAGGACAGCCTGGTGGCTCCGTCAGCTGTTCTCAGGCTCCCCGGCCCTCTCCTCTCTCCGTAAGTAGCTGTCACCCAACCAGCCTGACCCCCCAACTAGGGGCCCGCCATCTGTAACACCACACAGATGCATCACCTGCTAAACAGTCCCACCCCCACCCCACCACACAGCCACTGTGACCCCACCCCCCCTCCACCGGACTGTATACAGCTCCACTACCCACCTCCATACTGCACGTCTCAACCTACCCACCTGCCCCTCAACCAACCAATGAAGGAGCCGTCTTCCCAGCCTGTGGACCAATCCGGAGCCTCCTACTAACTTCCTATGGGTTTCTTCCTGTGCTCTGCTGTGTGTTGATCTGACTCACCTACTGATCTCTCTCGCTTCAATCCTCTCCTTTCTCTCACTGCCTCCTTTGTGTGTGTGTGTGATGCTGTGAGTTGGGACACACACACACACATACACACACACACACTTCTCCTTGAGATGTATCAAAGTGGTGGATGGTCTGGAGTCTGTGATGTTACTCCTCTTACCTCCACACACCTCCTCCTCCTCTCCTCCTCCTCCTCTCCTCCTCCTCCTATCTCACTCCTCTCGCCGTCACCTTCTCCCTCGCGCAGGCGGCTCTGCTCAACTCCTTCCCCGCCATCTTTGACGAGCTGCTGCAGATGTTCCCGGTGCAGGAGGTGGCGGAGCTAGTCCGTGGCACGCTGGGGAGCCTGCCCAGCACTGTGCACCTGGGACAGGCCATGGACGTGGTCAAGCTCCAGGCCATCGCTCGCACGGTGGACAGCCGGCTCTTCTCCTTCCCCGGTACGGTTCAGACGCCGGGGGTTAGGCTGGGGGTTAGGCTGGGGTTAGGCTTGGGGGTTAGGCCGGGGGTTAGGCTGGGGGTTAGGCCTGGGGTTAGGCTGGGGGTTAGGCCTGGGGTTAGGCCTGGGGGGTTAGGCCTGGGGTTAGGCCTGGGGTTAGGCCTGGGGGTTAGGCTTGGGGGTTAGGCCTGGGGGTTAGGCTTGGGGGTTAGGCCGGGGGTTAGGCTGGGGGTTAGGCCTGGGGGTTAGGCTTGGGGGTTAGGCTGGGGGTTAGGCTGGGGGTTAGGCCTGGGGTTAGGCTGGGGGTTAGGCCTGGGGTTAGGCCTGGGGGGTCTTCCACAAAGTTCACTAACCCTGAGGAAACTGGGTTTTTCATTCCAGAAAGAGACTTAAGTGTAACTCTGGGTCAGTTCTGATGGTCATTTACTCTGTGAACCTAAGCTGCTCGCTAGCAGGTTTTACAGACCCAGTAGTGAAATACAGAACTACTAACTAAAACCCAGAGTTTCCCATGGGTTGCCATGGTGAATCATGGTACCAGAGCTCTACTGAGGAGAGCGTGTTTTAGTCCTCACACACGCAAGCTGGACCTCCTCAGGGCTGATTGAGCTAACTCGGATCAACCGGGTGTGTGTGTGTACTGTATGTATATGTGTGTGTGTGTGTGTGTGTGTGTGTGTGATTGTGTGTGTGTGTGTGTGTGTATATGTGTGTGTGTGTGATTGTGTGTGTGTATATGTGTGTGTGTGTGTGTGTGTGTGTGTGTATGTATATGTGTGTGTGTGTGTGTGTGATTGTGTGTGTGTGTGTGTGTGTGATTGTGTGTGTGTGTGTGTGTGTGTGTATATGTGTGTGTGTGTGTGTGATTGTGTGTGTGTGAGTGTATATGTGTGTGTGTGTGTGTGTATATGTGTGTGTGTGTGTATATGTGTGTGTGTGTGTGTGTGTGTGTGTGTGTGTGTGTGTGTCTCAGAGGCTCGTAGGATCCTGCTCCCAGTCGTCCTCCATCACATCCAGCTCCACCTGAGGCAGCAGAAGGAGCTGCTCATCTGCTCTGGGATCCTCAGCAGCGTCTTCTCCATCATCAAGACCGGCTCCCTGGTAGCGCACACACACACACACACACACACACACACACACACACACACACACACACACACACACACACACACACACACGCATAAAGGCTGTGGAAATACCTGATCTGATAGTCTACTCATAGCCATCTCTCCGGCCTTCGTCTGTTTCTCTCTCTCTCCTTCTCTCTCTCCTTCTCTCTCTCTCTCTCTCTCCTTCTCTCTCTCTCTCTCTCTCTCCTTCTCTCTCTCTCCTTCTCTCTCTCTCTCTCTCTCCTTCTCTCTCCCTCTCTCCCTCTCTCCTTATCTCTCTCTCTCTCTCCCTCTCTCTCCCTGTCTCAGTCCTCGTCGGTGCAGGAGGAGGTGGAGATGATGGTGGAGAGTCTTCTGGACGTCCTGTTGCAGACCCTGCTGGCCATCATGAGCAAGGCCCAGTCTCAGGAGGCGGTAAGGGGCCAGCGCTGCCCACAGTGCACAGCTGAGATCACCGTTAGTAACTAACAATCTGACTTCTACCCCTTCTACCCTTTCACCTCCCTCCATCTACCCCCTTTCACCTCCCTCCATCTACCCCTTTCACCTCCCTCCACCCACCCCCTCCGTCTCCTGCCCATCCCCACCCCACCGCCCCCCTAACCCCATCCCCACCCCTCCGCCCCCCTAACCTCATCTCCACCCCTCCACCCCCCTAACCCCATCCCCTCCGCCCCCCTAACCTCATCCCCACCCCTCCGCCCCCCTAATCTCATCCCCACCCCTCCGCCCCTCCCTCTATCCTGGCATGCTCATCCTCTCATCCGTCCATCTGTGGTCTGTGCTCGTCCATCTGTGGTCTGTGCTCTAGTTTTCATCTGTGGTCTGTGCTCTAGTTTTCAGGTTGAATCATGTATAAGGGTTTGTCTTTAGATCAAAACTCTGTCACAGGTGTGAGTATGAGATCCAAATAAGCTTTTTGGGGTAATGTAAAAGCTGGTTCAATAATCTCTCAAAGTATTAGATGATGGTGTATCGACTAAAGTGTGCTGAGTCGTGTGTGTGAGGCTAGCTGAGTCGTGTGTGTGAGGCTAGCTGAGTCGTGTGTGTGAGGCTAGCTGACTCGTGTGTGTGAGGCTAGCTGAGTCGTGTGTGTGAGGCTAGCTGACTCGTGTGTGTGAGGCTAGCTGAGTCGTGTGTGTCAGGCTAGCTGACTCGTGTGTGTGTGTGAGGCTAGCTGACTCTTGTGTGTGAGGCTAGCTGAGTCGGGTGTGTCAGGCTAGCTGAGTCGTGTCTGTGAGGCTAGCTGTCCATCCGCATGCTGCGTCAACATCAACCTTCTCCAACCATCTCTCCCTCCATCTTTGTTTTCCCAACCTCTCGTTTTTTTATGTGTTTTGATTGGTCATTGGTTGGTCCCCAGAACCATTTGATTGGCTGACATGTCTGTGGCTCTGGGTTGTCATTGGCAGGGAGAGTATGTGTCCTGCCTCCTGTCCCTCCTCCGCCAGATGACACACATCCACTTCCAGCACCTCCTGGACAACTTCCAGAGCAAAGAGGAGCTCAAGGTCTCTCTCTCTCTCTCACACGCACACACACACACACATGCACGCACCTGCTGATATTTAACTTTCCGGTTCCCTCTGCCACACACGATCTGCGGGCTAAAACATGCACACCCTAGAGTTGGACCTGAGACCTGTCTACCCTCCCGTTTTCCCCGGGATTCTCCTGTATTTGACCCTTCTTCCCCGGGATTCTCCCGTATTTGACCCTTCTTCCCTGGGATTCTCACGTATTTGAGCTTTCTTCCCTGGGAGTCTCCTGTATTTGACCCTTCTTCCCCGGGATTCTCCCGTATTTGACCCTTCTTCCCTGGGATTCTCCCGTATTTGACCCTTCTTCCCTGGGATTCTCCCATATTTGACCCTTCTTCCATGTGAGTCTCCCGTATTTGAGCTTTCTTCCCTGGGATTCTCCCGTATTTGACCCTCCTTCCCTGGGATTCTCCCGTATTTGACCCTTCTTCCCTGGGATTCTCCCGTATTTGAGCTTTCTTCCCTGGGAGTCTTCCGTATTTGACCCTTCTTCCCTGGGATTCTCCCGTATTTGACCCTGCTTCCCTGGGAGTCTTCCGTATTTGACCCTTCTTCCCCGGGATTCTCCCGTATTTGACCCTTCTTCCCTGGGATTCTCCCGTATTTGAGCTTTCTTCCCTGGGAGTCTCCTGTATTTGACCCTTCTTCCCTGGGATTCTCCCGTATTTGAGCTTTCTTCCCTGGGATTCTCCCGTATTTGACCCTGCTTCCCTGGGATTCTCCCGTATTTGAGCTTTCTTCCCCGGGATTCTCCCGTATTTGACCCTTCTTCCCCGGGATTCTCCCGTATTTGAGCTTTCTTCCCTGGGAGTCTCCCATATTTGAGCTTTCTTCCCTGGGATTCTCCCGTATTTGACCCTTCTTCCCTGGGATTCTCCCGTATTTGACCCTGCTTCCCCGGGATTCTCCCGTATTTGACCCTTCTTCCCTGGGATTCTCCCATATTTGAGCTTTCTTCCCTGGGAGTCTCCCGTATTTGACCCTTCTTCCCTGGGATTCTCCCGTATTTGAGCTTTCTTCCCTGGGATTCTCCCGTATTTGACCCTTCTTCCCTGGGAGTCTCCCGTATTTGACCCTTCTTCCCTGGGAGTCTCCCGTATTTGAGCTTTCTTCCCTGGGATTCTCCCGTATTTGACCCTGCTTCCCTGGGATTCTCCCGTATTTGACCCTTCTTCCCTGGGATTCTCCCGTATTTGAGCTTTCTTCCCTGGGAGTCTCCCGTATTTGACCCTTCTTCCCTGGGAGTCTCCCGTATTTGACCCTTCTTCCCTGGGAGTCTCCCGTATTTGAGCTTTCTTCCCTGGGAGTCTCCCGTATTTGACACTTCTGAAAACCTCATGTTGCTGTTTGTTTGTTTTTTATAACCGAGAGGAACATAAAGCAGTGCCTCTTCTCACTGTTGATTGAGTACTACCTTCTCCTCTCCGAAATAACAAGGCACAATGCCCCCTCTCTCCTCCAGGAGTTCCTGTTGAAGATCCTGTGTGTGTTCAGGAACCTGATGAAGCTCAGCATCTTCCCCCGGGACTGGAACGTCATGAGACTGCTCACCAGCAAGTATGGCACCTGATTCTATACTGCTTCACTCTATTCTCCTCTCACCTGACTCTATTCTGCTTCACTCTATTCTACTCTCACCTTATTATATTCTACTTCACTCTATTCTACTCTTGACTGTGTGCGATCTGATGGACTGTTGAGCAGAATACATATTTCAAATTAAAGCTGCTACGCAGCGATGAGGCGGGGCCAGGCAATTTCAGGCAAGTTTAGGAGCAATAAGCGAGAGAATATGAAGACAACAAGAAAGTTGACATTCCAATGTTCATTTTGCATCAGTTCAGGATTGAACTTGTAACCTCTGACACCAAGCAACATCCTCTATCTCACTGAGCTAATTAGCAACAACTGACGTTTGGCTTCACAAATTGACTAAGCCAGTCACCAGGGTGTATGATAATAGGTTATAATCTGTTTCATCATAAAACACTTAAGGTGTGGTATATGTAAAAGCACATGAAAATATGTTTGTTGATTAAAGTATACACACTGAAACAAAGGATATAACAATAGAAGTTGCATCATATAATGATGGTATGCCCTTCAAAATGTGGATGAGTGGCTGAAGTGATCAGAGTCTAATATTATACAACAAAGGAAAGAGAAAGCTGTTGACAGTACTGTGTATTGTAAAACATTTTGATGCATTGTAAGCTCAATTTTAATTAATGACAATCTGGTCAATGAGTTTGTGAATGACAGTCTGAAGATCCAGTGTAGCACGTTTGGTGTTAATTGATTGAGAAATATGAGATGAGATATGTTCATTTTTACAGGTTTTGTTTGCTTTTCTTCATAATTTAACATTAACTTCAGCAGCAGTGTGCTCAGTCAGTGGCCAATCAATGAATTTAGTCATTGTAATCCTCGGCGGGGGCTGGGTAAGGTTGCCAACAGCGATGTCTGGATGATTGGTGGAGCTTGCGTTGGATTGTGGGTAATGTAGTTTTCTCAGTATGAAGTGTTGGTTTCAGAGGACAGAATTAAACATTTTTAAAAATTCAATTTTTGAGATAAAATTCTGAAATAAATCACACTACATCTCCCCTTTCATGACAATTTTGCCCTAATTTTTCATGAACATTGGACATTTATTGAGCGAGAATTTGTAGTAAATGTACAGTATTGCTAATAGTAAAACATTTTGATGCATCATGCACTCAGTTTTTGATATTTCAAAAATCTGTCAGGATCGTTTGGTGTGGGCTGTCTGATGATGCAGTGTGTGCATTTTGGTTGCAATTGGGGAAAAAAGTGGGAGGAGTTAGGTTTAGATATGTTCTTTTCTATTGACCGTTTGAGGGTATAATTCAGAATACTGTAAAAAAAATCATTTTTTGACACAAAATTCTGAATAAAATCACACTACATCTTGGATATGTTGCCGATATTGTCACTTTTTATGAGGATGATCAGACATTGATTTGGCAAGAATTCGTAGGAACTGTATACAGAACTGTTAACAGTAAAACATTTTGATGCGCTGTGGGCTCAATTTTTCATATTTCAAAAATCTGTGAGGATCCTTTGGTAAGGACAGTCTGAAGATACAGTATATCAATTTTGGTGTCAATTGAACAAAAAATGTGGGAGGAGATAGGTTTGATAGGTTTTACAGTTTATGAAAAAATCTGAGTGATGGACTTCAAAATTCCTGCAAGATCAGAGTGTATGAAAGTTTTGTCTCACTTGGGACTACTTTCA
Source organism: Borostomias antarcticus (assembly GCF_949987555.1). NCBI lineage: Eukaryota > Metazoa > Chordata > Actinopteri > Stomiiformes > Stomiidae > Borostomias > Borostomias antarcticus. The sequence continues at coordinate 8,958,736 of NC_140244.1, forward strand.
CGTGGTAATTTTACAGTGATAGCACCTATGGCTGATTTGTTATGATTTTTTAAAGTTTTAAACTTTAGACTGTTGCTGTAGCGCCACCTTCAGGTTTATTGACCTACAATGCAGGTTGAGGACTTTGGGTATAGTACTGGAGCTATGTGCAAATTTTGGCGATTTTTTGTCCACGAGAAGTTAGACTTCAGTGGAAGATGGAGAATAATAATAATATAGGCAAATACAATAGGCAGCTACGCTGCCTGGCCCCTAATGACAGTGAAGTTACATTGCTTTATTACTTGCAGATATTGCGGGGATGGGCATTTTTTTTCACACCATAGCTCAAAAAGAATGTTCCAGAATGAATTGAGTGGATTCACGTAGAGCTCCAACACTCAAAAGCTTCAATCCATGTCATCCGATCCCAAAAACCGGTCCAATGTTGTCTCCATGTTGGGCACCACGACCGAAAGCTAATTCCTAGTATGTTGTCAAACTGCATGGCAATAAAACAAATTGTGATTCTGATGTTCTGTTTTTGTGTGTGTGTGTTGTGCACGTGTGTGTGTGTGTGTGTGTGTGTCCCTCCAGCATCATCGTGACGACGGCCCAGTATCTCTCCCCTGCTCTGCATAAGAACTTCACAGAGGCCGACTTTGATTTCAAGGTGCGTGACTTTGACAGACGTCGACACACGGGTAGCGTGCAGCTGTAGCTTGCGCTGCAAACACACACACACACACACACACACACACAGATACATACACACACACACACACACGCCCCAGGCAGGCAGACAGATGGCTGGTCAGAGAGATTGGCCTGTGAAGGTAAATTACATAAATAATAAATCGGAGAGGCCTCATATCTCTACAACACAGGAAGAGAAACAATGACAGTCCACACGTCACACTACCTTACTGACATGGCACCATTACTACCTTACTACACCATTACTACCTTACTACACCATTGCTACCTTACTACACCATTACTACCTTACTACACCATTACTACCTTACTACACCATTACTGCCTTACTGACATGACACCATTACTACCTTACTGATTTACCATTACTACCTTACTACACCATTACTACCTTACTGACATGACACCATTACTACCTTAATGATTTACCATTACTACCTTACTACACCATTACTACCTTACTGACATGACACCATTACTACCTTACTGATTTACCATTACTACCTTACTACACCATTACTACCTTACTGACATGACACCATTACTACCTTACTACACCATTACTACCTTACTGTCATGAGACCATTACTACCTTACTACACCATTACTACCTTACTACACCATTACTACCTTACTGACATGACACCATTACTACCTTACTGACATGACACCATGACTACCTTACTGACATGACACCATTACTACCTTACTGATTTACCATTACTACCTTACTACACCGTTACTACCTTACTGACATGACACCATTACTACCTTACTACACCATTACTACCTTACTACACCATTACTACCTTACTACACCATTACTACCTTACTGACATGACACCATTACTACCTTACTGACGTGACATCATTACTAACTTACTACACCATTACTACCTTACTACACCATTACTAACTTACTGACATGATACACCATTACTACCTTACTGACATGACACCATTACTACCTTACTACACCATTACTACCTTACTGTATTGAGACCATTACTACCTTACTACACCATTACTACCTTACTGACATGACACCATTACTACCTTACTGACATGGCACCATTACTACCTTACTGACATGACACCATTACTACCTTACTGATTTACCATTACTACCTTACTACACCATTACTACCTTACTGATTTACCATTACTACCTTACTACACCATTACTACCTTACTGACATGACACCATTACTACCTTACTACACCATTACTACCTTACTGTCATGAGACCATTACTACCTTACTACACCATTACTACCTTACTACACCATTACTACCTTACTGACATGATACACCATTACTACCTTACTGACATGATACACCATTACTACCTTACTGTCATGACACCATTACTACCTTACTGACATGATACACCATTACTACCTTACTGACATGACACCATTACTACCTTACTACACCATTACTACCTTACTACACCATTACTACCTTACTGACATGATACACCATTACTACCTTACTGACATGATACACCATTACTACCTTACTGTCATGACACCATTACTACCTTACTGACATGATACACCATTACTACCTTACTGACATGACACCATTACTACCTTACTACACCATTACTACCTTACTACACCATTACTACCTTACTGACATGACACCATTACTACCTTACTACACCATTACTACCTTACTGACATGATACACCATTACTACCTTACTGACATGACACCATTACTACCTTACTACACCATTACTACCTTACTGACATGACACCATTACTACCTTACTACACCATTACTACCTTACTACACCATTACTACCTTACTGACATGACACCATCACTACCTTACTGATTTACCATTACTACCTTACTACACCATTACTACCTTACTGTTTTACCATTACTACCTTACTACACCATTACTACCTTACTGTCATGAGACCATTACTACCTTACTGACATGACACCATTACTACCTTACTGATTTACCATTACTACCTTACTACACCATTACTACCTTATTGATTTACCATTACTACCTTACTACACCATTACTACCTTACTGATTTACCATTACTACCTTACTACACCATTACTACCTTACTGTCATGAGACCATTACTACCTTACTACACCATTACTACCTTACTACACCATTACTACCTTACTACACCATTACTACCTTACCGACACGATACACCATTACTACCTTACTGACATGATACACCATTACTACCTTACTGTCATAACACCATTACTACCTTACTGACATGATACACCATTACTACCTTACTGACATTACACCATTACTACCTTACTACACCATTACTACCTTACTGACATGACACCATTACTACCTTACTACACCATTACTACCTTACTGACATGACACCATTACTACCTTACTGACATGACACCATTACTACCTTACTGACATGATACACCATTACTACAGTTGGTTGAATGCCAACGTTGATTAAAATCAAGTAAGCATGAACTTGACATTTTACGTGTGTGTGTGTGTCAAGGTGTGGAACTCATACTTCAGCCTGGCAGTCCTGTACATCAACCAGCCAAGTCTGCAGTTAGAGACCCTCACTGCTGCTAAGAGGAAGAAAGTGCTGGACAAGTAAGACGTTACACAGAGTGGCTTAGACTGTAGTAGTACTTCTCCTCCTTCTTCCCCCTCATCTTCCTTCTTTCTGTCCTCCTCTTCCTTCTCTTCCACCTCTTCCTCCTCCTCCTTCTCCTCCCCCTCCTTATACCCTCCTCCTTCTCCTCCTGCTCCTCAGTTTCCTTCATTTGTATTTCTAGTGTTTCATTTCTCTTTATTTTAATCAGAGTCATATTGAAAGTGAGCTCTATGCGTACATGTAGTCATATGTTCAGGTGAGCTCTAAGCGTACATGTAGTCATATGTTCAGGTGAGCTCTATGCGTCGGCTACATGTGATGGATAAAGACAGGATCGCTGAGACAGCTTGAGCACTCTGTAGTCTGTAATCTGTAGTCTGTAGTCTGTAATCTGTAGTCTGTAGTCTGTAGTCTGTAATCTGTAATCTGTAGTCTGTAATCTATAGTCTTTAGTCTGTAATCTGTGATTTAGGGTTCCAATAAGCACCTTAAAACCTGGAAAGGCTTCTATCTTTCAAAGGGTTATTTTGCTGTTGCAAACTCCTTTTTAAGACTGTTTGTTGTGGATATCCAGAGAAATACCCACTTTCAGGACTTTTCCACTGAGCTCCTACTTCTTAATCGCCACAGATACAAAAACAGTTCAGTTGCCTTAAACGAGCTATTAGAATACCCCCAGGTGATCAGTCACCACTACACGTGTTCAGTCAGTAATGTTCAGTAATGTGTGTGCATCCTGTTGCAGGTATGGGGACATGAGAGTGATGATGGCCTATGAGCTGTTCAGCATGTGGCAGAACCTGGGTGAGAACCAGCTCTCCTCCATGCTGTCCTTCAGGCATTATGTACCGGTCTGACAGGATCTAGAACAATACTGACACCAACAGGTTATACACGGTATTGCAGTGATACAGAGACTGAGATGATGTGGATGAAAGTGCTCTCTTCACACATTGTGTTTTATTGAATAAAGGACTTCAAGATGTTACAGTGTTTTCTATATGAGATATGTGAGACATGCATGTACTGTAGGTCATGTGAGATCTATCTATCTATCTGTCTGTCTGTCTGTCTGTCTGTCTATCTGAGGCATAAAGATACATGATGGACATGTGAGATATGAAATATCTCAGACATAATATGTCCATCATGTCTCTTTATGCCTCAGATATAGAGACATGTGAGACATGTAGGACCTATATGTGTCTTCTCTAAGACTGGATGTTTTGATTGTCTGCAGGGGAAAATAAGATCCACTTCATCCCTGGTATGATTGGTCCGTTCCTGGGCGTGACCCTGGTGCCTCAAGGGGAGGTCAGGAACATCATGATCCCCATCTTCCACGACATGATGGACTGGGAGCAGCGGAAGAACGGCAGCTTCAAGCAGGTCCGGGGGACGGGGGTCCGGGGGACGGGGGGGACGGGGGTCCTGGGGACGGGGGGACGGGGGTCGGGGGTCCGGGGGTCCACTCTGTCAGAGCACTTTGCGTAAACTGCCAGATGTGTAGAGAATCAAGAAGTCTGGCCTCAGCCTCCTCAGATTCTCAAACTACACATCAGTCTCAGTCTGTTGTGTCCCTCTGCCTGCATGTTGCATTAGAACCCTGTCAGACAGAGTGTGTGCTGCAGGACATCAATACGACTGGGCTGTGAACCCTGACGGGTCCCGCCTGTTTATAAAGTGGTCCTCAGTGTACTGTTCACTATGGTGACTGTGTGTGTGTGTGCGTGTGTGTGTGTGTGTGTGCGTGTGTGTGTCCTGTCAGGTGGAGGCAGAGCTGATAGATAAGCTGGACAGTCTGGTATCTGAGGGGAAAGGAGACGAGAACTACAGAGAGCTCTTCAGCCTACTGTGAGTGAAGAGCTGGGATCTAGTTAATACTAATGCACTAACACACACACACACACACAACACACACACTGCCCAACCCTCCTCTCTCTCTCTCGCTCTCTCTCTCTCTGCAGATGAAGCATGCGGCTCTAGCTTGTCTCTGTCCTCATAATAACTCTTATAATAATGTTTGTGTCTTTGCTTTGCGTTCTGCTGCGGGATTAGAACCCAGCTCTTTGGGCCGTACCCCAGGTAAGATAACACACTCCCCCTGTCTGCCTGCTGGTACTAATGCCTGAGCCCAGCCAGTCCTGTCCTGACCCAGGTCTCTCCTCACTGGAAGCCTTTAGGCTGGGATATTTTCATGAGGTTTGTACGGTTGAGGTTGAATGGTTGAGGTTGTGGTTGAGGTTGAATGGCTGCGGTTGTAGTTGAGGTAGAAGGTTTAATGGTTGAGGTTGAATGGTTGCGGTTGTAGTTGAGGTTGTAGTTGAGGTCGTAGGTTGAAAAGTTGAGGTTGAATGGTTGAGGTTGAATGGTTGAGGTTGTGTGGTTGAGGTTGAATGGTTGAGGTTGTGTGGTTGAGGTTGAATGGTTTAGGTTGTGTGGTTGAGGTTGTGTGGTTGAGGTTGTGTGGTTGAGGTTGAATGGTTGAGGTTGTAAGGTTGAGGTTGTGTGGTTGAGGTTGTGTGGTTGAGGTTGAATGGTTGAGGTTGTGTGGTTGAGGTTGTGTGGTTGAGGTTGTGTGGTTGAGGTTGAATGGTTGAGGTTGTGTGGTTGAGGTTGAATGGTTGAGGTTGTATGGTTGAGGTTGTGTGGTTGAGGTTGTATGGTTGAGGTTGTGTGGTTGAGGTTGAATGGTTGAGGTTGTGTGGTTGATGTTGTGTTTTTGGGGCTGTAGACTGAGATTGTGTGTTCTTGTGTGTCTCTCAGCCTTCTGGAGAAGATTGAACAGGAGACATGGAGGGAGACGGGCACCTCCTTTGTTACCTCGGTTACCAGGCTGATGGAGCGCCTGCTGGACTACAGGTAGGAGCAGAAGGACAGGACCGCTGAACTACAGGTACAGGGTCAGGGTTAGGGTTAGTGGAACAGAGGGTCAGGGTTAGTGGAACAGAGGGTCAGGGTTAGAGGAAGAGAGGGTCAGGGTTAGAGGAACAGAGGGTCAGGGTTAGAGGAACAGACAGTCAGGGTTAGAGGAACAGAGGGTCAGGGTCAGGGTTAGAGGAACAGACGGTCAGGGTTAGTGGAACAGAGGGTCAGGGTTAGAGGAACAGAGGGTCAGGGTTAGTGGAACAGGGGGTCAGGGTTAGAGGAACAGACGGTCAGGGTTAGTGGAACAGGGGGTCAGGGTTAGAGGAACAGACGGTCAGGGTTAGTGGAACAGACGGTCAGGGTTAGTGGAACAGAGGGTCAGGGTTAGTGGAACAGAGGGTCAGGGTTAGTGGAACAGACGGTCAGGGTTAGTGGAACAGAGGGTCAGGGTTAGTGGAACAGAGGGTCAGGGTTAGAGGAACAGAGGGTCAGGGTCAGGGTTAGAGGAACAGAGGGTCAGGGTTAGAGGAACAGAGGGTCAGGGTCAGGGTTAGAGGAACAGAGGGTCAGGGTTAGAGGAACAGAGGGTTAGGGTTAGTGGAACAGAGGGCCAGGATTAGTGGAACAGGGGGTCAGGGTTAGTGGAACAGAGGGTCAGGGTTAGTGGAATAGGGGGTCAGGGTTAGTGGAACAGGGGGTCAGGGTTAGAGGAACAGGGGGTCAGGGTTAGTGGAACAGACGGTCAGGGTTAGAGGAACAGGGGGTCAGGGTTAGAGGAACAGACAGTCAGGGTTAGAGGAACAGGGGGTCAGGGTTAGAGGAACAGAGGGTCAGGGTTAGAGGAACAGACGGTCAGGGTTAGGGTTAGAGGAACAGGGGGTCAGGGTTAGGGTTAGAGGAACAGGGGGTCAGGGTTAGAGGAACAGACAGTCACGGTCAGGGTTAGAGGAACAGAGGGTCAGGGTCAGGGTTAGAGGAACAGGGGGTCAGGGTTAGAGGAACAGACAGTCACGGTCAGGGTTAGAGGAACAGAGGGTCAGGGTCAGGGTTAGAGGAACAGGGGGTCAGGGTTAGTGGAACAGAGGGTCAGGGTTAGAGGAACAGACGGTCAGGGTTAGAGGAACAGACGGTCAGGGTTAGAGGAACAGAGGGTCAGGGTTAGAGGAACAGAGGGTCAGGGTTAGAGGAACAGACAGTCAGGGTTTAGAGGAACAGGGGGTCAGGGTTAGTGGAACAGAGGGTCAGGGTTAGAGGAACAGAGGGTCAGGGTTAGTGGAACAGACGGTCAGGGTTAGAGGAACAGACGGTCAGGGTTAGTGGAACAGAGGGTCAGGGTTAGAGGAACAGAGGGTCAGGGTTAGAGGAACAGAGGGTTAGGGTTAGTGGAACAGAGGGTCAGGGTTAGAGGAACAGAGGGTTAGGGTTAGAGGAACAGAGGGTCAGGGTTAGAGGAACAGAGGGTCAGGGTTAGAGGAACAGAGGGTCAGGGTTAGAGGAACAGAGGGTTAGGGTTAGAGGAACAGAGGGTCAGGGTTAGAGGAACAGAGGGTCAGGGTTAGTGGAACAGACGGTCAGGGTTAGAGGAACAGACGGTCAGGGTTAGTGGAACAGAGGGTCAGGGTTAGAGGAACAGAGGGTCAGGGTCAGGGTTAGAGGAACAGAGGGTCAGGGTTAGAGGAACAGAGGGTCAGGGTCAGGGTTAGAGGAACAGAGGGTCAGGGTTAGAGGAACAGAGGGTTAGGGTTAGAGGAACAGGGGGTCAGGGTTAGAGGAACAGAGGGTCAGGGTTAGTGGAACAGAGGGTCAGGGTTAGTGGAACAGAGGGTCAGGGTCAGGGTCCTGATACTGGCCATGGCCAGGATGCAAGCCAGGCTCTGTTTCCAAGACCCAACTCCAGCAAAAGATGTTGGAGATTTGAAGGTCTGTCTTCTCTTTGTTCAGGGACTGGTCTGTGTTCTCTTTGTTCAGGGACTGTATGAAAGGAGACGAGACAGAGAACAAGAAGATTGGCTGCACTGTCAACCTCCTGGTGAGACAGAGATACACACCAGAGATACTCACCGCACGTCTCTCTATTCAGAGATACTCACTGCATGTCTCTCTATTCACTGCTGCTCAGTGTTGAGCCTCATATCGCATACCTGCCTAATTGTTCTAGAACTT
>NC_140244.1:8972086-8982086 GCF_949987555.1 Borostomias antarcticus
AATCCGCATTGTTCCTCTTCGATCTGAGGTTCGACTATCGGCCGGACCCTCCTTTCCAGCACCTTGGAGTAAACTTTCCCTGGGAGGCTGAGTAATGTGATGCCTCTATAATTCGCACACACCCTCTGGTCCCCTTTTTTGAATATTGGGACCACCACCCCAGTCTGCCACTCCTTCGGCACTGACCCAGACTTCCACGCAGTGTTACAGAGGCGTGTCAACCAAGACAGCCCCTCTACACCCAGCGCCTTCAGCATTTCTGGACGGATCTCATCAGTCCCTGGGGCTCTGCCACTGTGGAGTTGTTTGACTACCTCAGTGACCTCCTCCAAGGACATTGACGACCCCCCATCATCTTCCGGCTCTGCCTCGATCGTAGAGGGTGGATTAGTCGGGTTCAGGAGTTCCTCAAAGTGCTCCTTCCAACGCTCAACAACCTCCTCAGTTGAGGTCAGCAGTGTCCCCTCCTTGCTGTATACAGCTTGGATGGTCCCCCGCTTTCCCTTCCTGAGGTGTCTGATGGTCTTCCAGAAACACTTTGGTGCCGACCGAAAGTCCTTCTCCATGGTTTCTCCGAACTCCTCCCACACCCGCTGCTTTGCCTTGGTCACGGCCAAAGCCGCAGCCCTCCGGGCCAGTCGATACCCTGCAACTGTTTCTGGGGTCTCCCGGGCTAACATAACCCGGAAGGCCTCCTTCTTCAGTCGGACGGCTTCCCTCACCACCGCTGTCCACCACGGTGTCCGAGGGTTACCGCCCCTTGAGGTACCTATGGCCCTCAGGCCACAGCTCCCAGCCGCAGCTTCAGCAATGGAGGCTTTGAACACCGACCACTCATGCTCGATGTCCCCAACCTCCACAGGGATGCCTGAGAAGCTCCGCCGGAGGTGGCAATTGAAATCTCTCCGGACAGGCTCTTCCTCCAGACGTTCCCAGTTCACCCTCACTACACGCTTGGGTTTTCCAGGTCTGTCCAGAAGTTTCCCCCGCCATCGAAACCAGCTCACCACCAGATGGTGATCAGTGGACAGCTCTGCCCCTCTCTTTACCCGAGTGTCCAAAACGCATGGCCTCAGATCAGATGATACGATAACGAAATCGATCATCGACCTTCGGCCTAAGGTGTTCTGATGCCAGGTGTACTTGTGGGCATCCTTGTGTTCGAACATGGTGTTTGTTATGGACAAACCGTGACTAGCACAGAAGTCCAACAACAGAACACCACTCGGGTTCAGATCGTGGTGGCCATGCCTCCCAATCACGCCCCTCCAAGTTTCTCCATCATTGCCTACGTGTGCATTGAAGTCCCCCAGTAGGACACTGGAGTCCCCTGCAGGAGCCCCCAAAAGGACTCCACTCAGGGTCTGCAGGAAGGCTGAGTACTCTGAACTGCTGTTCGGTGCATAAGCACAAACCACAGTCAGAGTCCCCCCCCCCACAGTCCTAAGGCGCAGGGAGGCGACCCTCTCGTCCACTGGGGTGAACTCCAGCACAGAGGCGCTCAGCTGGGGGCTAGCTAGTATAGCCACACCTGCCTTGCGCCTCATACCGTGAGCAACTCCGGAGAAGAACAGGGTCCAACCCCTATCCAGGAGTTTGGTTCCGGCGCCGGTGCTGTGCGTGGAGGTTAGCCCCACCAGGTGTAATTGGTATCGCTCCACCTCCCTCACAAGCTCCGGCTCCTTCCCCCCCAGCGAGGTCACGTTCCATGTCCCCAGAGCCAGCCTTTGCCGCCCGGGTCCGGTCCGTCGGTGTCCCCCGCCTTCACCGCCACCTAGTTGGCAGCGCACCCGACCCCGACAATTTCTCCCGCGGGTGGTGGGTCCACGGGACGATGGAGGAGGAGATGGTGCTTCCACGTGGCTTATTCGGGCTGGGCCCGGCCGGGCTCCGTGGTAAGCCCGGCCACCAGGCGCTCGCATGCGGGCCCTCCGTCTGGGCCTGGCTCCAGACGAGGGCCCCGGGCTTCCTCCGGGCCGGGTCTCTCTTCCATTAGTTTGTAATTTCATTGGGGTTTTTTCCTGTAACCCCAGGTAGGGGGGCTAGGGGGTACTACCACTTGCCCAAGGTGGACCCCCAGACTAGTGGAGGGAAGGAGGCGTCTTACTTCTCCATTCTAGTTTTGCAACTAGCCACTGCCCTTGTAGTGGTAGTATGGTACATGTCTTGTTAAGTGTTATGGTAGTATGGTACATGTCTTGTTAAGTGGATGGTAGTATGGTACATGTCTTGTTAAGTGGATGGTAGTATGGTACATGTCTTGTTAAATGGCAGGTAGTATGGTACATGTCTTGTTAAGTGTTATGGTAGTATGGTACATGTCTTGTTAAATGGCAGGTAGTATGATACATGTCTTGTTAAGTGGCATGGTAGTATGGTACATGTCTTGTTAAGTGGATGGTAGTATGGTACACGGTAATCTGAACATGTCTTGTTAAGTGGCATGGTAGTATGGTACATGTCTTGTTAAGTGGCATGATAGTATGGTACATGTCTTGTTAAGTGGCATGGTAGTATGGTACATGTCTTGTTAAGTGGCATGGTAGTATGGTACATGTCTTGTTAAGTGGATGGTAGTATGGTACATGTCTTGTTAAATGGCAGGTAGTATGGTACATGTCTTGTTAAGTGGCATGGTAGTATGGTACATGTCTTGTTAAGTGGCATGGTAGTATGTTAAGTGTCATGGTAGTATGGTACATGTCTTGTTAATTAACATGGTAGTATGTTAAGTGGCATGGTAGTATGTTAAGTGGCATGGTAGTATGTTAATTAACATGGTAGTATGCTACACAGTAATCTAACGATAGCTCCTGAATAGGTATCCAGGGTCTTTCTGATGACGAATCTCTGCTCTGTCCCATGATTGAGTCAAAACATCGTTCTTCTGCTTTTATTTGACTGAGAACTGATCCATCTGGGTTTTCCTCCAATAGAACAAAGAGTTTGTTTGCCGGGGACACGATTATGAAAGGCTTGAGGCCTTCCAGCAAAGGATGCTGGGAGAATTCCCACAAGCCATTGCCATGCAGCATCCCAACCAGCCTGATGAGGCTATATTACAGTGTGACGCTCAGTGTATCCTTTGAAAAGAGAGATGTGTGTGAGACTGTGTGTGTGTGTGAGTGTGTGTTTGTGAGACTGTGTGTGTGAGACTGTGTGTGTGTGCGTGCGTGCGTGCGTGCGTGCATGCGCGTGTCTTTATTCAGTAGGTGTGTGTGTGTGCGTGCGTGCGTGTCTTTATTCAGTAGGTGTGTGTGTGTGTGTGTGTGCGTGCGTGTCTTTATTCAGTAGGTGTGTGTGTGTGTGTGTGTGCGTGCGTGCGTGCGTGTCTTTATTCAGTAGGTGTGTGTGTGTGTGTGTGTGTGTGTGTGTGTGTGTGTGTGTGTGTGTGTGCGTGCGTGCGTGTCTTTATTCAGTAGGTGTGTGTGCGTGTGTGTGTGTGCGTGCGTGTGTGTGTGTGTGCGTGTGTGTGTGTGTGTGCGTGTGTGTGTGTGTGTGCGTGTGTGTGTGTGCGTGCGTGTGCGTGTGTGTGTGTGCGTGCGTGTGTGTGAGTGTTGGTTCCTTAGTGGCCCGTCCCTCAGACCTCCAGATCTACGCAGTGACACCAGTACCTGACAACGTGAACGTTCTCCAGATGGACCGCGTTCCAGACCGGATCAAGAGCTTCTACCGGGTCAACAACGTGCGACGCTTTCGTTACGACCGGCCATTCCACAAAGGCCCCAAGGACAGAGAGAATGAGTTCAAGGTGAGGGGAAAAACTAGCTACTGTAACTGTAAAACGACTGTGGCATGTTCTCATAGATCACATCTTGTTCTCATAGATCACATCTTGTTCTCATAGATCACATCTTGTTCTCATAGATCACATCTTGTGCATCTGCCCACACTGTTTTTCCAAACAGGATTCAAACATGAAAAAATTTCATTTTCATGGTAGCCTGTGATGAATGTGGTCACAGGTCCACCACGGTCTGTAATGTGAAAACTGACAATGGCCCAGAAGACAAGGTGAGACTCTGGTCTCTCTCTCCTGCCTCTCTCCCCAGAGCCTTTGGATAGAGAGAAGCACCCTCATCCTGACCCACCCTCTACCTGGGATATCCCGCTGGTTCGAGGTGGAGAAGAGAGAACTGGTGAGAACCCTGATATCACTATGGATTAAATGGTAGAACTACAATACAGTTATATTGACCATTTCATGGATTGTCCATATTCAAAACAGTGCAGTTTTCTTAGATCAGGACATCGTTGCCGTAGTGAAGGAAAGTTCCATTGGTTCCATTGAAAGGGTCTATAGAGTGGAAGACAAGCTAGTAAGCAGGGTATCACTCCTCACCTCTCCACTGTAGCTGGTATCACTCCTCAACTCTCTGCTGTAGCTGGTATCACTCCTCACCTCTCCGCTGTAGCTGGTATCACTACTCACCTCTCCACTGTAGCCGATGTGTGGTGATTGGAGGCAGATGAGCATCGTCCGGATGGGCGCTACATTGGCAGTGGATGAGGTCAGCTAGCTCTGTAGAGAATTTGAGAAGACAAATCTCTTTAGCTCATCCTTCTGTTTCTCCCGTGTTCTGTTCTTCCAGGTGGAGGTGAGCCCTCTGGAGAACGCCATCTACGTGGTAGAGAACAAGAACCATGAGCTCCGGACTCTGATCAGCCAGTACCAGCACAAGCAGCTGCACGGCAACATCAACCTGCTCAGCATGTGTCTCAACGGGGTCATCGACGCCGCCGTCAACGGAGGCATCGCCCGATACCAGGAGGTAGGGTTGGGCTAGCATGACTATCAGATACCAGGAGGCAGGGACGGACTGGGACAAAAATTCAGCCCTGGCATCTTGGCCCAGACCGGCCCACAGGACTGGACTGGGTGAATATTTCCTACCGGGAAATGTAGCCCCAGTCGGCCCACTAGCCGAGCCGACGCGTGAAATGGAACACCTTCAGTTTCGTTTTGTTGACTGCTCAACAAATCGTGCTGCTGCTGTATTGAACTGTGCTGTTGCGCGATTTGTTGACGGGGGGGGGGGGGGATGCTGCTGCGCGATTTGTTGACGGGGGGGGGGGGGGGGGGGGGTGCTGCTGCGCGATTTGTTGACGGGGGGGGGGGGGGGGGGGGTGCTGCTGCGCGATTTGTTGACGGACGGGGGGGGGGGGTGCTGCTGTGCGCGATTTGTTGACGGGGGGGGGGGGGGGGGTGCTGCTGAGGCTCTCTAGCGGCCCACGCAAATGACACCTGAAACTAACAGAGGGAGGGGTGGGGCCTACATATGATTGGGCCAGCCCAGTGTCAGTATAGAAAATGGACCAATGGGCCGCTGTCCCTGCTCTATGAGCCGTTCGTTAGCTCGTTTTTTTAGATCGGCCCACAAGTAGGTCCGGCCCACCGGGCATTTGCCCGGTACGCCACATGGCCAGTCCGGCCCTGCCAGGAGGTAGGGTTGGGCTAGCATGACTATCGTAGGAGCAGATACCATTGCGCTCTGCTGCTACTACTGTGCTAAAACTACTTGATGCAGTCTAGCACAGTGCACTGTCTGCACTTTATTACTGGCGATCATTTTAGTATCCAACACTGTATGTAGGCTGGCCCTCTTTCAATTCACGTACAGCAGGTCGATTCATTGCTCTCTCTTTGCATCCCTAAACTACTTGATACATTTTAGACGCACCAGGCATCACAGTAGAGCTCAGGGTTGGATAACACTAAGGTCCCTTTGATCACTCCAGCATTAGTTAGGTCTGCTTTGTTGTTTGGCACCATTCCCATAGCCTGGCATTGCCAGACCCCATTCACAAACATGAAAGGATCTGGATATTCTCAGTTCATTCTCGACTTCCAAGGGCCGTTATCGACAGGCACAGACCAAAATGCCTCTGAACACAATTGGATAGGCCTACCACCAATCAGAGTGACTAAACGTTGTTATAGGGATGTGTTTATTTGTTTGTTATAGAGATGTGTGTTTATGTGTTTGTTATAGGGATGTGTGTTTATTTGTTTGTTATAGAGATGTGTGTTTATTTGTTTGTTATAGAGATGTGTTTATTTGTTTGTTATAGAGATGTGTTTATGTGTTTGTTATAGAGATGTTTGTTTGTTTGTTATAGAGATGTGTTTATTTGTTTGTTATAGAGATGTGTGTTTGCGTTTTCCCGAGGCGTTCTTTGATCAGGAGTACATCACCAGCCACCCGGAGGACACAGAGAAGATCAGCCAGCTGGAGGACCTCATGCAAGAGCAGGTCAGAGAGCAGATCTCACATCAGAGGATGGACTCATTGACCACTGATACTGGAAAGTGCAGGATATGAATATATCCCACTGCAGTGTGTATCAGTGGTATTGAACTGTGCACTGTTCTAACCTTCCAAAATGTTTTGTTTAGATAGTGCAAGATTTTAAGATGATAATGTTTATAAAACATGTCTTCAGGTTAGAGTTTGAGTACAACCTTGGCCAAAGTTTGTTTTTAAATTACAAGGTTGTGTTATGGTATCATTTGATAGGAAGGACTTATAGGAGAAAACGCACAGTGGAAACACAGGTTCAAAAAATAAAGTTTTCATATGAAAAATAAACAAGGAACACTGGGCGGAAACGCACTAACATTGACAATGAACCAACAGAGAACAAAGGAAACAGGAGGGCATATATACTCTGGGAGAACAATCAAGGAACAACGTACAGGTGTGCAACAAGACATAACGAGACACAGGTGCAGACAATCACCCAGACAAGGACATGGAGGGATACCAACAAGACACCAACACAAGGACAGATGAACTAGGACACAAGGGAAGGGAACAGGGAACGAGGCTGGGACTGGGAATGGGACTGGGCAGAAAACTAGGGGAAACTAGAGGGGGGGAGCTAGAGGGCCAGGAGTAGTGTGGGACTAGTGAGGGACAGGTGTCTAGTGAGGGACAGGTGTCTAGGGAGGGACAGGTGTCTAGTGAAGGGACAGGTGTCTAGTGAAGGGACAGGTGTCTAGTGAAGGGACAGGTGTCTAGTGAAGGGACAGGTGTCTAGTGAGGGAAAGGTGTCTAGAGCTGGGGCTGGGAGAACACAAACCAACATAGAAGACAAGACAACGAACACAAGACCAAACACACAAGGAGGCAGAACAAAACCTGGTGACAACGTGAACAAGGTGTACAAAGGTCTCTGGGGGTGGTGCAGGGGCAGTCACTGGGAGGGGAGGTGCTCAGGGTCCAGGAGGGTCCAGGGGGCACAGGAGCTCAGGGTGAGGAATCCAGGCCAGGAACAGGGGGTGAGCAGGGCGAGCCAGGGGTCCGGGGCAGGGGCGAGGGTCTGGACTGGGAGCGAGTAGAGTGGACCAGGGGTCTGGGGCAGGGGTGAGGGTCTGGACTGGGAGCGAGTAGAGTGGACCAGGGGTCCGAGGCAGGGGTGAGGGTCTGGACTGGGAGCGAGTAGAGTGGACCAGGGGTCTGGGGCAGGGGTGAGGGTCTGGACTGGGAGCGAGTAGAGTGGACCAGGGGTCCGGGGCAGGGGTGAGGGTCTGGCCTGGGAGCGAGTAGAGTGGACCAGGGGTCTGGGGCAGGGCACGGACCACACACACACCCAGTGTCCCATGCTTTGACCCAGGCTCAGAACACATCCTCATGCTCAGGCATTACTGTACTAATTGACTCATTAAAGCTCACTGAACCAGATCTGCTACACATGCTGTTGTTGTGTTGCTGACCCACGCAGGTTCACATCCTGGGAGTGGGTCTGGCTGTACACGAGAAGCTGGTGCACCCAGAAATGCGTCCCCTGCACAAGAAGCTGATAGATCAGTTCCAGATGATGAGGAGCAGCCTGTTCCATGTGAGTGTTGGCTGCGGTCTCTCTGTTTTGCTGGTCTCTCCTCTATGGTGCCTTGTCAGGTAAGACTAACAGTAAGATCTGTTATCCGACTGTCTTTCCTCACAAAGAGAGCATGAAACATAGGAAACTGTTCCCACATAGAACAGAGAAATAGTTTGTGTTCAGTGTGATGTTAAAGGACAATGCTCGTTTTTGACAACCTGGACCTTATTTACGACATATTATAAGACGTTTGACTCACCAAGATCACTTTGGTGTAGTTCGGAGGCCTGTAGAAGAAATGTAAAATCCAGCGCGAGCCAGTATATCCATGTAATGGCGGTGATCGGGGCAACGAGAATGCAGCTTCTAAAAAACTATTTTCTGCCGCGAAACGGTTGTTTTCATCAATCTGTCTGGATGAATCGCTAGTTGTGCTTACATAGAGAGCATAGGCCTGTTGTGGTATTTCCCATGCCTCTGTAATATGATCTTTAGAAACGTCGTTAGACACGAAATAGCTTCCTCACTTGCTCCAGCACGCATGCGCACAGCGTGATGGAGCAACGATTGCGTGCTGTGCGCATTAGTGCTGGAGCAAGTAAGGAAGCTATTTCATTTCGAAAGATGTTTCTAAAGATCATGGCATGTGAAAACCACAACAGTTATGCTCTATGTAAGCACAACTTGCGATTCATCCAGACAGATTGATGAAAACAACCGTTTCGCGGCAGAAAATAGATTTTTAGAAGCTGCATTCTCGTTGCCCCGATCACCGCCATTACATGGATATACTGGCTCGCGCTGGATTTTACATTTCTTCTACAGGCCTCCGAACTACACCAAAGTGATCTCGGTGAGTCAAACGTCTTATAATATGTCGTAAATAAGGTCCAGGTTGTCAAAAACGAGCATTGTCCTTTAATGTTTCTACAGAGAAAATACCATGTTCAGAGCCGTGTTGTTACAGAATGAATATTCAGAATCAGAATAATGTTCATTTCCAGGTAGTTTACAACATACTAGGAATTTGCTTCGGTCAACGGTGCAGAACATGGAGACGGGACATTAGACAGTGTGCAGGGACTAGACAGGACAGTGCAAATGAGAAGTACAACATACCAATACAAAAAACAATATGCAAAATGGAGTGTGCTGAGAGTATATACAGTAAGTAAGTAAAACTTTATAGAGTGAGTGTACAACATTGTACCAGTGAGAGTATTCAGAACATAGTAACAGTGTGAGTATTCAGAACATAGTAACAGTGTGAGTATTCAGAACATACTAACAGTGTGAGTATTCAGAACATATTAACAGTGTGAGTATTCAGAACATAGTAACAGTGTGAGTATTCAGAACATAGTAACAGTGTGAGTATTCAGAACAAAGTAACAGTGTAAGTATTCAGAACATAGTAACAGTGTGAGTATTCAGAACATAGTAACAGTGTGAGTATTCAGAACATAGTAACAGTGTGAGTATTCAGAACATAGTAACAGTGTGAGTATTCAGAGCATAGTAACAGTGTGAGTAATCAGAACATAGTAACAGTGTGAGTATTCAGAACATAGTAACAGTGAGTATTCAGAACATAGTAACAGTGAGAGTATTCAGAACATAGTAACACTGTGAGTATTCAGAACATAGTAACACTGTGAGTATTCAGAACATAGTAACACTGTGAGTATTCAGAACATAGTAACAGTGAGAGTATTCAGAACATAGTAACACTGTGAGTATTCAGAACATAGTAACAGTGAGAGTATTCAGAACATAGTAACAGTGAGAGTATTCAGAACATAGTAACAGTGTGAGTATTCAGAACATATTAACAGTGTGAGTATTCAGAACATAGTAACAGTGAGAGTATTCAGAACATAGTAACACTGTGAGTATTCAGAACATAGTAACACTGTGAGTATTCAGAACATAGTAACAGTGAGAGTATTCAGAACATAGTAACAGTGAGAGTATTCAGAACATAGTAACACTGTGAGTATTCAGAACATAGTAACAGTGAGAGTATTCAGAACATAGTAACAGTGAGAGTATTCAGAACATAGTAACAGTGAGAGTATTCAGAACATAGTAACAGTGAGAGTATTCAGAACATAGTAACAGTGAGAGTATTCAGAACATAGTAACACTGAGTATTCAGAGCAGTGTTGAGGCGATT
>NC_140244.1:8987086-9012086 GCF_949987555.1 Borostomias antarcticus
ATTGTGTGTGTGTGTGTGTGTGTGTGTGTGTGTGTGTGTGTGTGTGTGTGTGTGTGTGTGGTGCGTGCGCGTCTGTCCGTGTGTGTGTCCGTTTGCATGTGTGTTGAGCATGTTACTGAGTGTGTACCATATGTCTGTATCAATCTATTTCAATACTGTTAATCATTTGTGCATGAGGTGAGTATCCAGATGTGAACATGGTTGAGTTTTTAGTTGCATCTGGGGTACAAGCTCCCATCTGACCTCTGACCCTTAGACAGCCCCAACCCTCTTGTCTCTGAAGGTATTTTAGAAATAGCCCCATGTCTCCCCCCTCTCCTCCTCCTCCTCCTCCCCTCCTATACCCCTCCTCTGAGGCCAGCCCTGACCAGAACCAACCCCTGACCAGAACCACCCCCTGACCAGAACCACCCCCTGCTCTCTTTCTCTCTTTCTTTCTCAATTTCTTGTTTCTTTTCTTACTTTTATTCTCTCTCTCCCTGTCTCTCTCTCTGTTTCTCTCTCTTTCTCTCTCCATCCCTCTCTCTCTCTCTCCCTCCCTCTCTCTCCCCCCCTCTCTCTCCCCCCCTCTCTCTTACTTTCTCTCTCTCTTTCTCTTTCTCTCTCTCTCTCTGTTTCTCTCTCTTTCTCTCTCCATCCCTCTCTCTCTCTCTCCCTCCCTCTCTCTCCCCCCCTCTCTCTCCCCCCCTCTCTTACTTTCTCTCTCTCTTTCTCTCTCTCTCTCTCTCTGTTTCTCTCTCTTTCTCTCTTTCTCTCCCTCTCTCCCCCCCCTCTCTCAGTTTCTCTCTCTCTCTTTCTCTCTCTCTCTCTCTCTCTCTTTCTCTCTTTCTCTCTCTCTCTCTCTGTTTCTCTCTCTCTCTCTCTCTCTCTCTCTCTCTCTCTCTCTCTCTCTCTCTCTCTCTGTGTCTCCCTCTCCAACCTGTTTCTCTGTCCTGATGTGTGTCCCCTATAGGGAGCCTCTCGATGCACTTTGATGCTTTCCACCACCAGATCAGCGACCTCCCTCCAGCTCTCCCTGCGCGCTGCGCTAGAAAGGTATCTCCTCCCTCCTCAGGCTCCGCTAGCTGACTGTCTCTCTGTCTCTCCAGCTGACTGCCTCTCTGTCTCTCCAGCTGACTGCCTCTCTGTCTCTCCAGCAGACTGTCTCTCTGTCTCTCCATCCAGGCCGTTGTGTTTCTGTCTGTTTGACTGGCCTGTCTGTGTGTGTGTGTAGCCATCGATCTGTCTGTCCTCCCAAGCATGTCCCCCTCGAGGCTCCTGGTCAATCCTTTGGTCCCCATCCACGTCCTGGCTTCTAGAATACCTCATAGCCTCTAAGATACTGATGAGTGCCCTGTGTGTGTGTGTGTGTGTGTGTGTGTGTGTGTGTGTGTGTGTGTGTGTGTGTGTGTGTGTGTGTGTGTGTGTGTGTGTGTGTGTGTGTGTGTGTGTGTGTGGTGTGTATGTATGTGTGTGTGTGTGTGTGTGTGTGTGTGTGTGTGTGTGTGTGTGTGTGAGCATGAGCGTATGCCAACGTGTGCATGTTGTGTTTGCGCGTGTGCACTTTTCACATTTGCTCTGATTTCATCTTCGCTCCTGTCTTTGGGGAATTTAGTTTGAATCCAACTCAGTTTTGTTTATTTGATGCTTTTATTCTGTTTGCCCTTCTTCTCTAATCTTTTTTTTCAGTACACTCTTTCCTCTATTGCTTCTGTCTGTGCTGGTGGAATGTATCTGTGATCTCTCTCTCTCTCTCTCTCTCTCTCTCTCTCTCTCAGTCTCCCCTGCACCCTATACCTGCCTCGCCCACCAGTCCCCAGTCCGTCCTGGATGGCAGTAGCTCCACCCTCTCCGGCAGCGCCAGCAGCGGAGTCTCCTCCCTCAGCGAGAGCAACTTCGGCCCCGCTGGCCAGTCGGCTTCCTCCTGCGAGCCGCCAGTTCCCAGCGATGCCCTGGACTCCGCCCCCAGCAGCCGGGCGTGGATGAGGGATGGCGAGGAGCCGGAATGCCCCTCCCCCTACCTTCCTGTCCGCTACAGCGCCTCCGAACCAGAGGTGCTGGACGCCGCCAAGCCCCCGCCCTGCCGCAGCCTCTCGGCCCCCGGGGGCGCCCCCCCCGTCCTGTGCTCCGCCCCCGTGGAGGGCCCCCTCCCCCTCCACCACCTCCACCACCCACACCCGGGGCTGCCCTACTACCACCACGAGCCCCCGGCCCTGCCCCCCAAGCCCTACCTCAGAGAGGGCTGCATCCCGGAGGAGGACCCTCACCCCCCCACCACCGTGCCCCCCCCCAGACCCATGCCACGCAACATCTCCCAGCCCGTCGTCGGGGGCAAGGAGGAGCAGGCCAAGGTGGCATGGGAGCATGGGGTAAGGGAGAAGTAGCCGGCTAGATAGGTGTAGGTGTGGTCTAACTGTCTCGTTGAGGGCCAGAACTCTACAGCTACTGTAGGGTGATAAATAATACCATTGAAACAGTCAAGAGGTTTAAACTGTATTCATGGCTATGAACAGTACTTGTATCCTTATGGGGATCCATCATTCATCTATCAAATGTAATTGGATGGTAGAGGGGAGACGGCCAGGGAAGGTTAATTTGATGTCCCATGTTCTCCTATCCCTCCCTCTTTTCCTCCAGTTCTTAAATACCCTTATTGCTAGAATTGTACTGCTAGCTACAGCTAACAGCTAGCTGGGCTCCTGGCTTTCTAATGGATTCTAAACACTGTATGTGTGTAGGTGGGTATGTTTATTAAAATGATAGCTTGAGGCTTTACAAACTGAACAAGGAAATAATGTGAATTTCATGTCCATTCTTTGAGCCACCAATCTGAGTGTGAAATTGCACAACTCCCTAAACAAGGTACTGTAATTGCACAGTTAAATAATTGAAGATGACCTCCTCTCTACAATCTGAAGCTGCTTTTTAGCACTTGGTCCAGGAGCAAAAAAAACATAGTAGCCATCGCACAGAACACGATGTTAGAGCCGATTTATCATCAATTCTGCATCTTAAATGATTGGAACGTCCAACATTCTAAAATAATGTTTAAATGAGTGAGGCTCTCCGACCAAAGATTTTGAAAATGATGTTGTGTGCGGGGGATTATTTCTATATTCTCATGAAGATGGAATAAAGACTTGGGTTGTTGTTGTTGCAGTGGGTTTCTGGTGTTGTAGATTATGATAGAGGGAACTTGCAGGCTACTGATTATTTTGATAACTAGAATAATGTGGTGGTACATGTATGTCTGGAGCCCTCAAACAGTTTTGTAATCAACTTAATTAATACACAGTTAATGGGAAAAGAAAAAAAACTCCAGAAATGTTTGTGTTATTGCAAAGGAAGTACGGTACTTATTGTACAGTACAGTATACCTCCACACACACACACACACACACACACACACACACACACACACACTGCCACCCTCCCACTCCCAAGCCTCCCAGAGCAGCCTCTGTGTGAACAGGCATGGCCTAGACTGCTAGAGCAAGCTCAGGGTTAGGGTTAGGGTGGCTGGTCCCGAGCCCCTCCGAGCCTCTGTGTGTGACCAGGCATGATAAGGGTTAGGGTTAGGGCTAAGCCTAACCCTAGATGTCTCTGGAACCCCGTCCCTACAGCTGAGATGAACCAGACGCCATAGATGAGACAGATAAGATCAGATACTTTAATAATCCCCGTGGGGGACATTTGGGAATTGTGAGAGAGTGGTACTGCTCACTTCTATCAAGTTCACAGAGTATGTTAGGAGGGTGTCAAAGATGTCTCTTTTACAGGAAGGCTGCAGTATCTTATTTTATTTGGACAGGATGGGTTCTTGTTTTTCAAAGAATATGACATATTTTTAGAAGTACAGAAATCTGGGACAGTGAAGTGTATAGTCATTGTGTACAGTATAGTTATATATGGTATAAAATAGATAATTTATGAAGGAGTCCAGTGATGGATTGAGGGGAGCTGATTAATATATGCAAGATGACGGCTTTGAAGCCCATGTAGTTGCTTGATGGATGGTATGCACCCATTCTCAGGGGGAGAGGAGAGGTTGAACCGCTGATTCGGACAGATGATAGTCATAGAAGTTTGTTTTTGTTTTTTTGCGGGGTACTTTTGTTTGAGTGCATGTTGATCCAAGTGACAGGAGAAGTGGTTTGACTGTAGGCGACGTCACCCTCAGGATGAGAGTCTTAGAGTTAAACTGTTCAAGAAATCTCTGTAGTGAATACCTACAGTTCTAACAGGCTAACTCATAACTGGGTGTTTATTTAGAGGTGTTTTGGGAGAGACTCAGTGACTGGCTACTGCTCTGCTCTGCCCTGTCACATCGCTGCTGCATGCTTCATCAGAAGTATAGCCACCTTCTACAGTATACTCTGGCATTCCCTTCCACTCTCCACTCCTCTCCTCTCTTTTTCTCCTTTCTTCCCCTCCCCTCCCCACTCCTCTCCTTCCTCTCCCCCATTACCCTCCCTTCTCCTCTCCTCTCCTCCATTCTCCTCTCATCTCCTCCCTTCTCCTCTCCTCTCCTCTCCTCCCTTCTCCTCTCCTCTCATCTCCTCTCCTGTCTTCTCATTGGGAGAGAGAAACATGGATTTTCTCTCATGAATTTCTCAGACCTTTACCATTTTTCCAGAGGGCAATCTTTTCAGAAGCAGGGAGCTGTATTTGTTTGTGAGTGTGTAGATACAGTGTGTGCTCACTGCTCACTCTTGGCTGAACATGCTTCTTCTCTACCATCTCCGCTCTCTGACCCTGCTTTCTTTGTGTACATTTCGCTACTCTTTTACAAGGCACATTCATATACACTGTAAACTTGTACAAATGCCGTATAGATGCATGTCTCCAGAGGTAGAGGGACTTTTATTTTGAATTTCAATTACTGAAATTATTTTAATTTTTCCTATGGTAATGTGTAGCGAATACAGAACCTATAATGGTATCATGACATTTATTTAACCCCACACTTGAAACGATGTCACAGTAATGGAGCCCTGTCACTGTTTGTATGGGTTGTATGAGGAGTAACCCTGCATGCACTATGTATAGAACCACCCAGGTCTGTTTGGCCCAATACAAGATGCATTTGATTCAACTTGCCTTGCATGCAAAATTTGCACTTTGGGGACTATTTTCTTTGTGGTGACAAGATAAATCAAGTGCACATGAAGTATCTCAGATGATTTACTGTATCCCAGGTCTGACTCTAGACTGGCACAGTGAGGTCAGTCCTGTTTAATCACCCCTCTTATGAAGTAAGGGTTAGGGTTAGGGTTAGGGTTAGGGTTAGGGTTAGGGTTAGAGAGGTTCCTGCTCACCTGCAGACCCCTCCTCTACAGCGCAGAGGCACATTACAGACTAAGAGGATTGGATAAGAGAGAAAAATATGAATTACAGTCATTGGATTGATACAGTGAGCCAAGACATGTAGGATGATGTTTATAATGTGTATGTGGAAAACACGCATACTGTATTCAGAATGAAGCCACATTCAGTGTAACCTATGCAAAGTACCAGAAGTTTATTTGACAAATATATATATTTTTTTTTTTTTCGATTATCATTTTATGATCGGTTTCTTCTATTGATTTTAGTGACACAAGGCTCACTTCTGACAAAACTCTATAACTTGATGATGTATACAGTATACACTGTTTAAGCACAGTGAGTGTTTGGTGGTGAGAATAAGCTATAAAGAACCCTAGGCCTAATGACCACTAATACAGAATACACTCCCAGCATTCCAAAACAGTTTCTCTAGAAACACCAGTACTGAATTATTATGATAGTCAACACTACTACTCTACTTCTCTGTGTGATAAGTTTGTACATAGCCTATATTCCACACAAAACTGCTATTTGATTAACACATTTTGATTTTACGTGTGTTGGACTTCTGGTGGGCAATGCTGAAATCACACCTGGTTTTACCTGATGATAGGTGATACACAGGCTACCTGACTGAATACCTTCATTTCCAATATCAATGTCCTGAGTGATCCATTTGTTTTTGGGTGTGTTTACTAGAGGGCAACATTGGGTGAGGAAGTGTTTTTTTATAACTTTGTTGAAATATAGGGTTTAATAAGAGTATGGTGAAAGTGAAACAGGCGGGAGGGAAATGAACTAAGATTGATCATTCTTCTGCTTGTTAAATGGACAACTCGTAGAACAGGGGGCACACATGTTTGGAATGAAGTTCTTAAAACCAGCTTGACAGCCGGCTTTATGTCCTGAACATAACCCTGGCACTGACGTGTATTTATAAAGGTAAAACATGTATAGATTGTGATTCATTGTCTGCCTTGTACTTTCAGATGTAAATGTGTTTTTAAAACTAGAAGAAACATGTGACTTTCATTTGCCTAATTATTTTTGGTTACTTTGTGTATTTTGCTTTGAAGACAAAACCCAAGAAAGGAAAATGGAAACTTGGTAATTTGCTCTCAAAGTATCTCTTGTACAGTATATATTGTGTTTGCATGAATAAACTGTGATGTGGATTTTAGATGTAAATACACACTTTTTCCTACTCATTTAACTGATGTGTTGTGGAATTCATAATTAATGCCATACATTAAAGATCATGTTTTATTGACTCAGTACTGCTTCAAGTTGTTATTCTTCATCAAGTCACTTGTGTACTGTATTCTCACAAGTGAATTGTCACAAGTGAATTTCCAAGAGCAAGACAGATTTTTATTTTTATTTGTATTAACAGCTTATCTGACAGCTAAATATTATTATTATTATTATTATATACTATGTATACTTGGCTTTTTCTGATTCTATTGTAATTAAGTGCTGTATTCTGTGGCTCTCTGCTGCTGTAACACTGGGAAATTAAAAGTGTTCTAAATCTTATCTTGTACAGTAAGTCCAAAGTGTTAATGTCTCATTTAATTTATGGTGGAATTGTTTTATATATCAAAAACTGACTAAAGGTGGGTAGGGTGGATGAGAGTGAGGCGGTTGACATTCCCATACATCCCCATGGGGTAAATACCATGGATGTAAATACCATGCAAATATCCCATGCAACATAATATGGAGTATTTTGTGTGTGAGAGCTCTAGCCCAATCGAATGGCGCCAACTGGACGATGTTGCCGGGGTGAATCATGTTTGTCCAATCAGCGTGGAATGCGTGGAAATACGTAGGGAAAGCGTGAGATGAGGACCAATAGGATCTCATTCTAGCAAGACGTGGACAGCAGGAAGCTTTAGAGATTCAGGACATTGCGTGCTCATTTACCGGCTTCTAACAGTTAGCAGACTCACTAGCTCATGTCATTACACGTTAGATAGCTAACATCTTCTTTATCGTTTACCTGGCTATAGCTTAATAGATAAACGTATTCGTCGTGCGATGTTGTGTTTAAGTGGTTTATCGGTCGCCTTGGCGCTTGCGTTGGTGCCGAGCAGCAGCGATGCGTTGAAAGATGGAGAATGTGAAGGTGGGTAGCACTAACGTTAGCAGCTACCATAGCTAACGTTAGCTAGCTAACATCAGTCCTCAGCATCTGTTTCCTTTCTGGCTGGCTTGAACGGCTGCTCTTTAGCTTTCTTTAACGTTGGATTCCTAACCAGCTCGTTCTCCGCATCTATGTCTAACTTACATCTGTGATTACTGTGTTAACGTTGTCTGATGGAGGAGGAAAATGTTACGTAGCTATTTGGTTGTTAACAGGTTGACTAGCCCTGCTTTCAGGTGAACTAAGTTCACAGTGCACTAGTATGTAGTTAGCTAGATACAGTTTATTGTACAGTGACTCTGGCGAGTACATCTTGTATCTTGATGCGCCTGTCACAATATATCGTGATAGAGGTTCCCCCCTGACAGGGATTTGCTCAAGTTGACCACCTGTACTCCTCAAACAGTCTTTAACACACTATCTCTCTCTCTCTCTCTCTCTCTCTCAGACCATTATCTCTCTCTCTCGACCATTCTCTCTCTCTCTCTCTCTCTCTCATGACCATTCTCTCTCTCTCATGACCATTCTCTCTCTCTCTCTCTCTCTCTCTCTCTCTCTTTCTCTTTCATGACCGTTACCCACATACTGTCCAATACCTACAGTAGATGCAAGCAACAGGAAATATTATGTCTTGGCATTACTTTGCAGACAAGGAGAACATATATAAGCTAATTGCATTTCATAGTCAGTGTGTTAACATATTTGTTTATCTATTGTTTTGTTCCAGTGTGTACCAACTTCCTGGGGAAATTCTACCAGTCGCTACAAGAAAATGACGTGAAGTTCAACAGTGCAGACATTGAGAAGGCCATTGTAAAAACGTGCAAAGACGCCAAGGGGAAGGAGAACAGATTTGTAAGGACCAAAACATAAGACCAGTCTTTCTGTAATCAGTGATGTATTGTTGTGTCTCCCAGTCATGTCACGTTACAGATGCAGTGTAGAAATGGGCTTTATTAGTGGATATTGCATTGTTCATACTTCCCTATATTCATAACCTAACCATCTGACCAGCCTAGCTACAGTAACAACAGAGAAAGTAATTGGACTAGGTTACAGCACAAACAGGTTTGGGATGAGTTTATGTGTAATAGCACTTTGATAATCTAATATCTATTTTTGGTGCTGCAGAATGTGTTTTTATAAGTGCACACAGCCAACTATAATACAAACCATACAATACAGTACTTAAGACACATAATGTAACACTACATATAACACTACCCTATACAGGATAGGATTTTGAATGTTTTTTATTGATCTCATATGTTTTACCTGTCCCTAGTGTTACTACATTGGTGCTACAAGCGACGCAGCTACCAAGATCATCAATGAGGTCTCCAAGCCCCTGAGCCACCATGTACCTGTGGACAAGATCTGTGAGAAACTCAAGAAGAAGGACAGTCAAATCTGTGAACTCAAATATGGTACAGAAAACCTTACATTGCTTAAAGAGACAGTCGACTCGGTCTTACATGTCAGGTTGTTATTGTAAAAGAAAACATGTGGCCAATGATTTACCTCATCAAATAAAGTCTGAATAAAGCTGCATGAGTGTCCGGGTCCAAAGCTGTGTGTGAGCCACCAGTCCAAACTAAAACCTCTCTCCCATCTCCCCTGCAGACAAACAAGTGGACCTGAGCACAGTGGACCTCAAGAAGCTCAAGGTAAAGGATCTGAAGAAGATTCTGGAAGAGTGGGGAGAATCGTGCAAAGGCTGTGTGGAGAAGTCCGACTTTATCCGCAAAATCAATGAACTCATGCCCAAGTATGCCCCCAATGCTGCCAAAGCAAGGACAGACCTGTAATGGGCCAAGCATGGGACTATCAATGACTGGTGGAGGGGGTTCTGGTTAAAACATGGGAGTGTGGGGGACTGAGAGAGGGGGTGTTGGACTGGATTAATGACATGTTTGAGTGGGTAATGTTCGCTGTGCGGTATATGAACCACCTTAGTTTGAGTCTGTACATGTCTGTACTGGTTAGGGATGGAGTTAGGATAGAATAACCTTGGACATTTTCAAATCACTCAGTTTCTCAGATAGAATCACACTTTTGTCCCAGATTTGGGTTGAATATGTATTTATTTGAGGACTTGATCTAGATGAACAGGGAAAATGGACCAGTGATGTAAAAGCCTGAAACAACCTTGGCACGCAAAGGAAACAAAATCAAGTGCATCTCAATTATATTTGTAATATTTGAAATGTCTCAGGTCTGTTTTTTCTTGTCAATGTGATTTACACTTGAGAACTCTTCCAATCCCACTACACCTAGCTCTACCCCAGACCTTGTTAGTTTCTTTTGGAAGGGATAGACTTTGACTTATGTGATGTGAATGTGTCCTCGAAAGAGAGTCCACGAGAAGTAGCCTAGTGAAAAGAAGACTTGAGAGGAAACTAAATTAAAGTTTGCAGTTCTTTCACATTGACATTTCATTTAAGACCTAATGTTTATTACAACTGTGCTACTATACTTTTTCATTAAAATATGAAAACCATGTGTCAGTGTCTGGATTTCACATTTTTGGGTGGCCGATTCTTTGTGTTTATTTCTGAATGTGCCTTTATGCCTCAATATTTTCTCCTCTGTATGCTACTCTGAATTCCTCTAGGGGTTTAAGACAGATTTTCAGTTGGGAAGCGTAAGCATTGTCCACTGAGGGGTGATTCGGTGTCTCCCTTGAAAAATAGAGCACCAGTTTCGGTTCTTTCAGACACTAAGCGAAAGGAAACATGTCTTTGGTGTTTTGGTTCCACACCAGCGGGCTCTGTACCGTGGACTGCACTACACATTCCATCCAGATGTCGCTGGGAATATCGGGAATTCTGCCCTTCTGCGCTGCGTGAACGTCACTCACAAACCCCTCCCATTGGCGGAACACACACGTTCCTTTTGTCCAAGATGGCGGCGTTGTTACAGGTCCATTGATGCTCATATGTTTTTAAATGTATTTTTCCTTGTATTTTGGATTGTGTGCAATCGCTTGATGACCTAAGACTTTGTTTAACTTCACCGACGTCGTCGTTTCTGTGTAGCCTCTCTACAAAAAGAGTAATTTGCTTCATAGACCAGATTCTATTTGCAGACACTGAAAAGTTTGGGCTCCATCATCGGAGGATGAAGCGACAGGCCGGGAGAGACACCAGCCCTAGCCGGGCTCTCGCGAAACGAATACGGGAGAGAGAGCGGGAACGAGACGGGGTGCGCAGGGAGGACCTTCCACCCCCGCCACTGGCTCTACTACTGGCGGAGAGTCGGAGCTACCACAAGCACCGGAGCCGGAGCAGAGAGCGAGAGAAGCCCCGGTTGAGAGAGGAGCGCGCGGCCGCCGTGGACCTCTACTACCGACCACCACCTCACCACGAGCTCGGGCTCATCAGTCGCCCACCATTACGGACGTCAACCGCGCTTCCCAAACCCGAACTTGCTGGCGCACGGGCAGCGGGTAACCTGGAGTACAAAACGTTGCTCATTAGTAATTTAGGTTCTCAGGTCTCCGACGAAGATGTGGAGGACGGGCTGTTTCATGAGTTCAAAAAGTTCGGGGACGTGAGTGTGAAGCTCTCGCACACGCCAGAGCTTGGCCGGGTCGCATACGTGAATTTCAGGCACCCAGAGGACGCTAAGGAAGCCAGGCATGCCAAATCCACCAGGTTAGTTCTGTATGACCGGCCCCTGAAAGTGGAGCCCATGTATGTAAGGCGGCGCAGCTGCACGCCTCCCGATGTGGGCTACCTGCCCCTCCATGCCCCGCCATACCCTTACAGACAGCGCTCTCTCTCCCCCCCCGGGCCTGCCGGGCTCCGGGACATCCGGCCCAGACACTATCCTGTGGAGGGGATGGGGCTGAGCAGAGAGCGAGAGAGGATCCTAGACTATTATGGTATGCTAGATGAGAGAGGGCGGCCGTACGGGTTTCCCATGATGCCAGTAGTTGAGGATTTAAAGCCAGAGGATGACCAGAGAGCGACCAGTAACCTGTTCATAGGGAATCTGGACCACAACGTGACGGAGGGCGAGCTGAGGAGGGGCTTTGACAAGTACGGCATCATCGAGGACGTAGTCATCAAGCGCCCGGCGCGCGGCCAGGGCGGAGCCTATGCTTTCCTGAAGTTCCAGAACCTGGACATGGCCCACAGGGCAAAGGTGGCAATGCAGGGCCGGGTGATTGGAGGGAACCCCGTGAAGATTGGCTACGGCAAAGCCAACCCCACGACTCGTCTGTGGGTGGGCGGGCTGGGTCCTGGCAACTCCCTGGCCGCCCTGGCCAGAGAATTTGATCGCTTCGGAAGCATCCGGAACATCGACTACGTGAAGGGGGACAACTTTGCCTACATCCAGTACGAGAGTCTGGACGCCTCACAGGCCGCCTGTGCCCAGATGAGGGGCTTCCCTCTGGGGGGCCCTGAGCGCAGGCTGAGGGTGGACTTTGCCAAGGTGGAGGAGACGCGCACCTACCCCCAGGGCTACCAGCCCCCAGTGCCCCTGCCAGCCCACTTCGACCTGCTGCCGGAGGGCTACGGGGGGCGCCACCGGAGCCTGGAGAGGGAGCTGCGGGCCAGGGACCGCTCCCCGCGCTCCCCCCGGTCTCCCCCCAGCCACAGCCTGAGGGAGAGGGAGAGAGAGCGCGTCCTGGAGAGACTAGACCGGGACTTCCCCTCCAGCCCCACACGCAGCCTGGAGCGCCGGGGGGCCGCTGAGGCCTTCGGGGGAGGGGCCAGAGCAGGCCGGGGGAGGAGCAGGAGCAGGAGTAGGGAGCGCTGGCTCAAGGAGAGAGAGGCAGAGCGAGGAGGAGGAGGAGGACTGGAAAGGCGCAGGAGGAGGAGCCGGAGCAGGAGTCTGTCCAATGACAGGCAGGCAGAGGAGAGGGGAAGGTCGAAGGTTCGAGTCGGAGGAGGCCCGGCAGGACCAACCTCCCCTGAGGCAAGCCCGGACAGAGCCCAGGTCCGAGCCCCGGACTCCACCACTGAGCCCCGGGACCACACCCCCGACAGCGGGCGCCACTCCACCGAGGACAAGGTGGCCCAGGACGACCCCCCAGAGACCTCCGGCCGCTACAAGAGACTGGGAGACCCGGACCGGCACAACAACAACCACCACCAGCAGCACCGCTCCGCCTCAGACCCCCAGCCAGACCCCCGGACCCCCAGCTCCCTGTCGGAGTACGCCCAGGCCCTCTCCAAGGCTTGGCAGGGTTTCTTCGCCCTGAAGAACAGCAGCTTCCCCACATCCATGTTCCTGCTGGAGGGGGGGGCCGCCTTCCTCTCCTCGGCCCTGAGAGACAGCCAGGGAGGCGAGGGTCCGGGGGGCAATCTGGCCCAGCTGAAGATCGCCCAGCGCCTCCGCATGGACCAGACCCGGCTGGACGAGGTCACACGCAGGGTGAAGCTGGGCGGGGCCGACGGGTACGCCGTGCTGCTGGCCCTCCAGGGCCCCATCGACAGAGAGGCCCCGCCCCCCGAGCCGGGGCTGCAGGTGCGGCTGCTGCGCCACCTGGTGACCTACCTGAGGAACAAGGAGGCTGCCGGCGTCATCAGTCTTCCTGTGGGAGGGGCTAAGGAGGCCGTGGGCGGGGCCATGCTCTACGCCTTCCCGCCTGGTGAGTTTTCCCAGCAGTATTTGCAAACGGCCAAAAGGACTGTGGGTAATCTGGACGAGGAGCACCTGGTTATAGTGGTCGTCAACGACTCCAACTGAGCGCATTACAGAGAGATCTTGTAGAAATGTACGGTCTAGAAGAGGTATGGATGCCTGTTAATGTAGATTCACCGGGAGGCATGAGAGCTCTGTGTTTTGGCCATATTTTTCTATCTGCTGTTCTCTGAAATCCTCTCCACACCTCCTAATCTTTCTCTGCTATGGGCCTAGAACATTCCGGTTTACCCAAGGAATCCTGGGAAACTGAGTACTGAATTGACCTGAACTGAGTATGGTAAATGTAGTGTCTGCATAGTTTTATACCTGAAACACTACAACCACGGGATTTTAACAATAACTGTTTTTGTTTGTTTGTTTCCTATTAAACTGAGCTGCTCAAGCTTCTCTCCACACTAGTAGCCTGTATCTGCTGGTGCTTCAGAACGAACACTAGGAGCCTGTATCTGCTGGTGCTTCAGAACGAACACTAGGAGCCTGTATCTGCTGGTGCTTCAGAATGATTTTGATCTTGTTTGATTTTTATTGAACCATTCCAGGGGCTCACATTCTCTTCCATGTTGAGAAGTGTGTGTTGTTCTGATGTTGCATGCAGGAGGAAAGATGTTATTTTCCTTCACAGATAGATCCCGCCAGTCAAATATTGTCATGGATGTTGTTCATTTGACATTGAATGGAAGTAGTTGTATGTTGCTATATTGGCTACTAAAACAGTTCTTGGAACAATTTCAACATAAACACAAATTCAACATACAGCTGGTTCAAGCGTTACTGGTAGCCTATATCTTTTTTTTAGTTGAACATTTTAGCCAACATCGATCCATCCATCCTCTGATCCCTCCATCTATCTGTTCATCCCTCCATCCATCCTCTGATCCCTCCATCTATCTGTTCATCCCTCCATCCATCCTCTGATCCCTCCATCTATCTGTTCATCCCTCCATCCATCCTCTGATCCCGCCATCTATCTGTTCATCCCTCCATCCATCCTCTGATCCCTCCATCTATCTGTTCATCCCTCCATCCATCCTGTTCCCTGAGCTAGCTGTTGCCTGGTGATGTGTCTGACTCCTGGACTACCTCTGTGAAGTTAAGTCATGAGGTGGCTGTTTAGAACTCATGTCAGACATTTCTATGACCCTCCCTCTACTGAAGTCTCTACAGGCACTGTCTGTTTTAAACTGTCATGACTACCACCAAACTATACTGGTCTGGTTCATAATGTTTTAGCCGGCTGTTTATTTAAGAGTATTTCAGAATGTTAACCGTTTGTACCTTGTATTTATTTTACAGTGATTTTTGTCTCAGTACACTCCAGTGTAGTCCCTGTCTCATGCGCTCTGAATGTGTCTATTATTTAAAAACACAAAACAAAAACATCAGATTTGACCGAATGGGAGCCGTAGAGTAGTTTACCATTGATGTCACTTGGTATTCATTCACACATTTACAAATGTTTTTCTCACTGCACATATCTCAGTGGGGAGACTGATGCAAGACACTACGGATGTGCAGATGTGACTTTAAACAACGACCAGTTACAATGTGTTATTATAGCCCTCTTGTCAAGTGAACTGTGTTATAGCCGATTATTTTGAGAATGGGTAGGTTACTACTTGACAATCGGTTTTGTAAACATAAAATGGTCCCTCCCTCTTTTGTTGTCTTAACCAGCCCCACTTGTTCTCTCTGTCTACATATACGTATGTATTCTGTATAAAAACTGTAATAAAACGTTTTATGCCCGTTTTTATCCTTTTATGCTCCATTTCATTTCATTGCCACTCACACTAACAGAAGCCATTTATAAGGATTCACAGTTGGGTTTGGTGACAGTTGGCTCCATAGGAAGCCCCCGTTTTATAATGATGTTCTCTATCTTTTTTGTTAATACAGCTCCAGTAGTGGCGTGAGGCGATCAGCTGGGGAGGAAAGGCCTTCCCATACCATGTTGAACCACTAGGTGGCAGTGCAACCCAGGAGGCAGCAGTGCTTCCACATATCAGTGGACTGATGTGATCAGTGTAGGATTATTATGGTGAGAGTGCTTGCCTTGCACGCAGTCATAGAGAGCGCTATTCCTCTCTCGTATCTTTATTTACAGGACAAAAGCAGACAGGTCAGCGCAGATTCCACTGTATTCATCCTTTACCAGTCTACATAATGGGGGCAGGTCCCAGGGTTGAGGAGCTGTGTGATCCCCAGGGTTGAGGAGCTGTGTGAGTCCCAGGGTTGAGGAGCTGTGTGAGTCCCAGGGTTGAGGTGCTGTTAGCCCTTTTCAGTCCTGTTGTCGCATGCTCGCTCATTCCAGACAACAGTCCTTTCACCCTCCATTCACTTCGCCGTCAAAATAAATAGTTGTCGGCCTATTTAGGAGAAGCGCTCATATTTACAAGTGTCAGATACACATGAAACTTCACTTACCTAAGCAAAAGGGTCTATTTAAACAAATGCTGGGTTTTGAAGCCTCGGCACTACCATTAAATAACTTATTTAGACACGTTATGTCCGAGTGAAATAATTTTTCCGAGGTAGTCTTCTTCTGTGGTGGTGGCGGTCTCTCTGAAGCTTCAAAACACCGCCACCACCACAGAAGAAGACTATAATGAATCATCCCAGGGTTGAGGTGCTGTGTGAGCCCCAGGGTTGAGGTGCTGTGTGAGCCCCAGGGTTGAGGTACTGTGTGAGTCCCAGGGTTGAGGTGCTGTGTGAGCCCCAGGGTTGAGGTGCTGTGTGAGCCCCAGGGTTGAGGTGCTGTGTGAGTCCCAGGGTTGAGGTGCTGTGTGAGTCCCAGGGTTGAGGTGCTGTGTGAGTCCCAGGATTGAGGTGCTGTGTGAGCCCCAGGGTTGAGGTGCTGTGTGAGTCCCAGGGTTGAGGAGCTGTGTGAGTCCCAGGGTTGAGGTGCTGTGTGTGTGAGTCCCAGGGTTGAGGTGCTGTGTGTGTGAGTCCCAGGGTTGAAGTGCTGTGTGATCATAGGGGGTATTTTTGGACCTTTCTATAGTAGTTCCTGGTACTGTGCAGTCTTCCAGATACACTCACAGTACTTGCACTGTTGCACACACGCATACCTCTCTCTCTCTCCCCCCCCCCCCCCCCCCCCTCTCTCTCTCTCTCCCCCCCCCCCTCTCTCTCTCTCTCTCCACCCTCGGACACAAGCACACAGACAGCCAATGAGCCTGCACCAACAAGCTTTTACGGCCCAGGAAATGGAGAGATAAAAGTAGTGAAATATTAATGCAGAATCATAAGGGCTCCAATGAAATCCATTAGGAGGAGAAATCAATGGGAGGAGCACACTCTGTTCTCTTACTGGCCCCGATGCGGCAGGAGCAGCAGATCAGGCCCTCTCTTGTGTCCTTGTTCCCTTCCCTTGTGTCCTTCCTTTAACAGACCAGAACTCTTCCTAGTCTCTTCCTAGCGGTTCCACCTTCACCTATCAGATCTGCGGGGGTGGAGTGAACAATGTCACATGGGAGGGGACAACATTATGGAATGGCGCACGCCCGACTATTGAGAATCCCTCCAGTTGTTCAAAACCCTTTCTGTATTGACTGAACCGAGATGGAGTTGAGCCCAGCCAGGCCTGTTCCAGTAACACACCCAACTCTGTCTCTGTAGATTTAATCTGCTTCCAAAGCTACACGGCTAGCGGCTAGCCTACTACAGCGACTCCAGAAGCAGCCGGTGGCGCGATGATGTCAGTGGTGCTAAAGGAGAACGCCGGTCGCCGTCTGCAGGGCGGGCAGCCAGACAGCTGAGCAGCCCGGGCGTCTGGACATGAGCACGAGTGACATGTGTCTTCAGGGGTCGCCCTCCTAATTGCAGATCTGTGTTTGTTCTGGCTATGTTGGTGTGTACCCCCCCACCCCCCCCACCACAATTCTTATAACCAGTTGACTGTAGTGTGTTGTCCTGGCTGTAGTGTGTTGTCCTGGCTGTAGTGTGTTGTCCTGGTTGTAGTGTGTTGTCCTGGTTTTAGTGTGTTGTCCTGGTTGTAGTGTGTTGTCCTGGCTGTAGTGTGTTGTCCTGGCTGTAGTGTGTTGTCCTGGTTGTAGTGTGTTGTCCTGGTTGTAGTGTGTTGTCCTGGTTGTAGTGTGCTGTTCTGGTTGTAGTGTGTTGTCCTGGCTGTAGTGTGTTGTCCTGGTTGTAGTGTGTTGTCCTGGTTGTAGTGTGTTGTCCTGGTTGTAGTGTGTTGTCCTGGTTGTAGTGTGTTGTCCTGGCTGGGCTGTTGGGGTAAACACTGCAGACTCGCTGTCTGGGCGGCATGGCGGAACAATAGAGGACTTTATCTTCCACGGTATTTTTAGACCTTGAGTGAGCAAGTGTTGCAAGTAAATCGCCTGGTGTCAGGGGGATTTTGGGTGACGGGGGGATTTAAAAAAGGCTCTGTGCTTGATGGATCGTTCCAGAGCATCATGACGATGATCGCGGTTGTCACTGGTTTTTGTTATTGTTGTTGTTGATGATGTCCGTGTTGTTGGATTGGAGGTTTGAACTGAAACTATCGAGGTGTGGTGGGTGAGAATTGATCTGCAATGACTCAGAGACACCAGTCAAAAATAAAATGAAATAAAGTGATGCTGATGATGGTACCTAGGCAACATGTCTAGGATTTCTGCAGTTCTCCATCACAGAATGTGATGATAGCTGGTGTGTGTTCTAAAGGTGACACTACACACATACACACATTATTGTAGATGTATGAAAATAGCTGACATGGTATCGAGGTCTGGACATTGGATATTCAGTTCAGTGATGAGGGAGATACACCCAGATCGCCCGCACACACACACACACACACACCCAGGCCTGTCTGAGACCCCGCACACACACACACACACACACACACACACACACACACACACACACACACACACACACAGGCCTGTCTGAGACCCCGCACACACACACACACACACACACACACACACACACAGGCCTGTCTGAGACCCTGCACACACACACACAAACACACACACCCAGGCCTGTCTGAGACCCCCCCCACCCCCCGATAACCTGACACCTGGAGGCAGGACCCTGGAGGGCAGCAGAGCATCAGACCAGCAGATGGAGGCTGGAAGGTGGAGATTCCAGGTCAGAAGGCTCGCCTCCCTCCTACTGCCCTCCTCTCTCAAGCTGCCTCCTCCCCCACTCTACCCTCCTGCTCTGCAGCCCCCCCCCCCCAGTGATGGATGGGGCTCTGTGTGTGTCTTGTCAGCTCTCTAGAGCATCTGCTCCTCTGAGGGAGGCGGGGTGGGGATGGGGGGGGGTGGAGGCCTTTGATTGGTGATCGAGGGGCTTTATTGGATTGGATTGCATTAACAAGGAGAGAGCCGGATGTACTGTGTGAACAAAGAGTCGTCAGTCAACCTACACCCTCTGTCCTGACAGACGAGCTGTGTGTGTGTGCGTGCGTGCGTGCGTGCGTGTGTATGTGAGTGTGTGTGTGTGTGAGAGAGAGAGAGTTTGGGATAAACATTGAATTGAAACCCTTCACATTTTGTAAATGAATTCTAAAAGTTCAAAGAAAAACTCAAAATAATGCATGCAGAGCGGAACTTGGGTAATTCCCTCTTCTAACTGACATTCAAAAAAGAGTCATCAAATTTTAGATGCATCTCAAAACTAGTGACCCGCCTCTTGGCCATCAACAAGCCTTCCAAAGCCAAGAGGAGAACATAGAGAGGAGTCCCCTCAGCCAGTTTGTCCTGAGGCTGACCTCTGACCCTCCCCTGATAGAGAAGAGTCCTGAGACTGACCTCTGACCCCCCCTGATAGAGAAGAGTCCTGAGACTGACCTCTGACCCCCCCTGATAGAGAAGAGTCCTGAGACTGACCTCTAACCCCCTTGATAGAGAAGAGTCCTGAGACTGACCTCTAACCCCCCTGATAGAGAAGAGTCCTGAGACTGACCTCTAACCCTCCCCTGATAGAG
This sequence comes from Borostomias antarcticus, assembly GCF_949987555.1. NCBI lineage: Eukaryota > Metazoa > Chordata > Actinopteri > Stomiiformes > Stomiidae > Borostomias > Borostomias antarcticus. Next base: position 9,006,133 of record NC_140244.1, read on the forward strand.
AAGAGTCCTGAGACTGACCTCTAACCCTCCCCTGATAGAGAAGAGTCCTGAGACTGACCTCTGACCCTCCCCTGATAGAGAAGTGTCCTGAGACTGACCTCTAACCCCCCTGATAGAGAAGAGTCCTGAGACTGACCTCTAACCCTCCCCTGATAGAGAAGAGTCCTGAGACTGACCTCTAACCCCCCTGATAGAGAAGAGTCCTGAGACTGACCTCTAACCCCCCTGATAGAGAAGAGTCCTGAGACTGACCTCTAACCCCCCTGATAGGGAAGAGTCCTGAGACTGACCTCCACTAACCTCCCCTGCCTCAGCACAGCTCTCAGACAGTCTGGCCCAACCAAATGATCACAAAACAAAAAGAACTAAATGATTTATAGGAAAATACCACAACAATTCAAAGTATATTAGAATGCTATTTGGCCCTAAATCGAGAGTACACAGTGGCAGACTATGTGACCACTGTTACTGATCTTAGACTGAGGAAGACAGACTGAGTGAACCCAGTCTGGAATAGAAGCAGTAGTGCAGTTCCTCACCCTGTTCACTCTGCTCCCAAGGACATGTGCTTCCTGATACACCGCAACAAATAGAAAGAAATTAAGCTTCATTCTTCACCAAAATTACCAGAAATACAAATAATTTGAAAATATGACTACAGTAACAAGTCCACTTTGCAATACTAGTATGTTCAGGAGAGAAATCAGAAACATTTCAGCTGCACATTCTGAGTGGAACTGCCATCCGCTGAGGGACCAGTGTTTGTTTGTTCGATGGTTGGTAGAGATCAGGGTTAGGGTCAGGGTCAGGGTCAGGGTTAGGGTTACACAGACAGGGAAGAACATGCATTATCGCATGATAATAAACATTCTAAAGAGAGCCATCAAATTCTGCATACATCTCCAATCAAGTGACCCCACTCCTACCACTACAAAGCCCCTACAAAATCACCTCAAAACAAAAAGAACATTAATACCAATACCTGACTGCTGTGACTAATTGAAAACAGTGAACAACGTTGACAATGCAGACTGAGTGGACACAGCCTGGCCAGAGAAACAAAGACTTTATTTGGTAAAATAACTAATATGTATCCTGAGTTTATTCATCTCCCTGATCCTCAGAAACTCTCATTCCTATGTGGAGAGAAAAGTCGGTGTGCAGTATTAGCTGTGAAATATGTTGACTGTTCTGTACCAAACATTGGTGAATACATCTGTAAAAATTATTAATATTACCAGTTCCCCATGTTATTATATTATACATTGAACTGTTTTGATTGAATTGGTGATATATGAAGTCTCCGACGCAAATTCAGCCAAGGCACGTACGTCACAGCCGGGGGCAGCAGAGGTTAATCTGTCACGCATGACGCAGCACTGTCATGCCAAGCTGACTGTAGCTGTCATAGCATTGGTCAGCTCACTAGAGCGCAGGTATTTAAGCTGTCAAAACATGTCATTGTTCGCGCTTGCTTTACTGCTGTCGTAATCGCATGCTCGCTGCTTCCGCGTTCTCTGCTCTGGCGTCCGCTGCCATCCTGCTATTGCTCGCTTCTCCGCGTCTTGCTCGCGTTCCGTGCTCGTATTGTGATTTGGTGCGTTTTGCTACCTGCTGCCGCGGTCTCCTCGCTGCTTCCGCGTTCTCTGCTCTTGCGTTCCTCTCTGCCCGCGTCGTCTCTCCGGTCCGTGGTTTGGGGGTCCGTTTTGTGGCGTCGTGGAGCGCCGGCTTCCGAGGCCGAGGTGCCCGTCTCCCTGTAGCACCGTAGTGCCATACTTGCGTATGGTTCGTTGCTCGCATTGCTTGCGTTGGAAGTCCGTTTATGCTTTGCTACGCGCCGGTCACTGGGTTCATTCATGTGCCGCCGGTGTCGGAGATTGTCCGTGCCTCGTCTGCCGCATTACTCACTGTCGATGTGCGCCGGGTGCGTTCGCCATTGAAATGTTTGCGGTTTCGGCCGTGGACGTGCTGTGTGGATTCTCTATGTATTTGGTTCATCTCGTGGTGCGTTCGTTTATAAATGGGAGGTGGCTAGTTGCGACTTGCTACTAGGATACTTAAAATAAAACACAGCATGAACTCGCACTTCCTCGTCGCAAATTCGGATGTGTTTCTCAGCCCCCAGTTGCTCGAATGCACTAGATCTAACTAGATAACTGTGATATAATGGTATATAGATATAACTAGGTAACTGTGTTATATGGTATATAGATGTAACTAGGTGACTGTATATAATGTTATATAGCTCGAATGCACACAGGTCGGAGGTAGGTATTTTGCCACTTGCGACTTGCCACCTCCGACCAAACGAACACACCATAAGTCCTCCCCTCGCGGCTCGTTCGTGGATTCGCTGGCCGCATGACAGGCTATACTGCTCGTTGCCTAGCTGGCGTTCGTCAAGGTTCCCGTCTTGCACGTCGGGGCATCATTATGTTGGATTGCTGATACTAGCTCTTGATTCTAATATTAGCTCATTATTCTAATACTAGCTCGTGTTTCTCGCGTTCAATTGTTGCAGCCCGAGGGTTCCAGCTGACCTGCTGCTCTACTCGCTAGCACCCATGATTGCGAGTGCCTCCACGCAGCTAGCGTTAGCCGTTCGGTGTGGCTAATGCTAGCTGCGTCCCCATCAATCAATCTAAGCTTGTTTGATAGCGCATTTCATGCCCTGAGGCGGCTCAGTGCGCTTCCTGAGGACATGGTGGGTACACGTCCCACCCCTGCATATTTTGGTAGGGACTTGACGTTCATGATCGCATCGGTATTGCTTCCGGAGATGCAGACCATGTAAAGGTGAATGAGGATTAATTGATGACTGTAAGTGATGAGATAAGGAACGATAAATATTATAATAATATTAAGGCTGTCTCGCCTGTCTGGTAGGCCTGGCTTGTATGGCCGGTTGCTTCGGCATGTCAAAACCTCGTTCGGGGACAACGACGGCGATGATGCCTTACCAATTATTGCAGTTTATTGGCTTTATAATTGGTTCGGGTCAGTTGCATCGGGCTACTGCATGGTTCTTAGGGCAACGTACTGTAACCTGTGCATTGTCATCAAGTGTTTCACGCCTTATGCTCTGCAATCTGCTGCGTGTGCGCGACTATCCTGGCTGTTCGGTTTAACGCGGTGCTTATTCTTCCACCATTACGTTCGTCGCCTGCTCCTCCGCGGTGTTTGGGGGCAGGGTTTACGGGCTTTATTTCTAAATGTAAAAGGGATGTATGCTGCGCTGGTCACGCTTCGATGTCGGATGTGTCATTTTACGCTGCGTTGGGATCCTGCATTGCTCTTCGCATTTAGCCCTCTGCGTTATTTCAAAGACTAAACACCTGATTATAATGCTGCGTGCATGACATGATCGGTTTATCGACTGGACGATGGATAGGGTGTTATGCGCGACGTGCAGTTTCTCTATCGTCGCCAATATTTTGCGGGGCCCCTCAGTGGTCTAGGAACGCTTCTCTTCTGCATAACGGTGCACCGTGTTTTTATCAAATATGTTCGTTCGTACATTCCGTTCGTCAATAATTCGTGCGCTGTCGCATGGCTGTCCGGGCAGGGGGAATTCTTTTCCACGCATCCTCGTCCCCGGCTCAACGATCGAATCGCAGACTCGCTTCCCTTTTTGATTTACAGAGCTCTGCAGACTGTGCCCGGCTGCGGGCGGCCCTGTCCGGCCTGGTCTGCCTCTTCAGCGGATGGTTCTGGACCAAGCGATGCCTCGTGCCCTACTGTATCCGCTGCCCGATGCATGAGAGCTGGTCTGGCCCGGACCGCATTGACCAATGCGACCGCATGGTCTCTTTTCGCTGCGTTCTGCTCCACATTTGATGAACCTCGTGCCCGCTAGCGTTTCGGTTTCTCAGCATTTATTGTCCATCGTGTTGGATCCTGACGGCTGCGGCCTCGATCGGTCGAACGTGTCGTAGCAGGCGTACAAATTCGCATGCGCTGCTGGACCCCTTCATCGGCATGCGAACGCTACCTGGGGCCCGGCGTCCACTACGCTCTGCTCCATATTCAATGTAAACGTCATGCCTGTGGATATTCAATACTATCAGCATTCATAGTTCATTGTGTCGTGTCTAGGCGGCTGCGGCCTCAGTCGGTTAAGAGTGTTGTTGCAGGTGTTCATTCCACATGCGATGCCTGGACCCCTCCACCGTTTCTCTGCTGGGGAACCGATCCGTCCAGCTCCTCCTTAATGGCATCACGACGAGCATCCCCAAGGCATGGATATACGTCTTCCCTTCACTCCTTCGCTCGTTCAACGGTTATTGCACGGTTGAGGCAGGGGTGTTTTGGTGGTCACTCGTATTTAATGTTAGAAACAGTCATTCTCACAGCTTTCTATGGGTTCCTTAAGGTCGGTGAATATTCTACACGCACATTGTCATTCAACCCCGCGCACGACCTCACTCGGGCAGATGTCACGTTGCACGCGTTCTATTTCGTCCTGCACCTGAAGCATTCAAAGGCGGACAGAGCTGGTGCCGGCGTGACCGTTTATTAATCAGGCAATAACACCTTGTTTTGTCCTCTGTCCTCCATGAGCTCCTACCTGACAAGCAGACCCCAGGCCGGTGAGGAGGAGCCCCTCTTCATAAGAGAGGCAAAGCCCATGACCGGAGCCTGGTTTGCCGCCAGACTCCGCGCCCTCTGCCAGGCGTGTGGGCTCCCACCGGTCCGGTACACTGCACACTCCCTCCGTATAGGAGCGGCAACCACCGCCGCCGCCATCGCCCCGGTGTCTACCCTGAAGTCCATGGGCCGATGGTCCTCGTCTGCTTATGGACGCTACCTACGGCCCGGAGTCCAGGACATTCTGGATGCCCAGAGAGCTATGAGTGGACTGTGACATTGGGTTGGGGGGTACTGCGTATTCAGGCGGTCATGTGGCTGGTGCACTATTAAATGTTGTCTGGCTCATCAGTCAGAGCGCTCTCCGTCAACCCTTCTGCGCGTGCGGGCCGCGGAGTTGCTGGTGTGTTCTTGGGGGGTAGTTTGCAGGTATTCCACCAGCGGTGGATGCCAGAGTAGCCGCAAGCTTGTCTCTGTGGCTTTCCGTGGCGGCGCCATGGAAGCAGAGACACGAGGCTGTATCTCCCGCGGAAGGCCCGTGGGGACCAGGGACTATAATGTACAGCAGTCCTCCTGTGGCACTCTTTGACGGTCTTAGTGGGCTGAGTTACCTCCGAGCGTCTTCCCGATCGCGGCCCACTCTGATCGTCATTGAGGCAGGATGCCGTTCCCCCTTCATGGCTCTCTGGGCCAAGGGCTTGGCCCAGAGGGGGGGAACACCAGATTGCCTCCCCCTGCTAACGCGCTCCACGCGCGTGGAGCGCTTTCCACGCCGGTGGGCAGGGGGCCCCCCGGACAGAGCACACCGCCAAAAATTCATATGCATGTATTATGCCGCTTGTATAATTATGCTGCTTGTATAATAAATGTTCAAATTTGACAAAAGTGATCTTGTCTGAAATGAAGTCTCCGACGCAAATTCAGCCAAGGCACGTACGTCACAGCCGGGGGTCAGCAGAGGTTAATCTGTCACGCATGACGCAGCACCAGCTGACTGTAGCTGTCATAGCATTGGTCAGCTCACTAGAGCGCAGGTATTTAAGCTGTCAAAACATGTCATTGTTCGCGCTTGCTTTACTGCTGTCGTAATCGCATGCTCGCCCCACCTCCTCCCCTGCTCCTCCTGCGTATGTCGATGTCAGCTGTTGTCGTCTTTGCTCTCTGTCCGGGGTAGTTTGCAGGTATTCCACCAGCGGTGGATGCCAGAGTAGCCGCAAGCTTGTCTCTGTGGCTTTCCGTGGCGGCGCCATGGAAGCAGAGACACGAGGCTGTATCTCCCGCGGAACCCACGGGCGTCGGCCCGTGGGGACCAGGGACTATAATGTACAGCAGTCCTCCTGTGGCACTCTTTGACGGTCTTAGTGGGC
>NC_140244.1:9017086-9024586 GCF_949987555.1 Borostomias antarcticus
CTGGTCCTGTCCAGAGCAGTTACCATGGATACTGGTCTGTGTCCAGAGCAGTTACCATGGATACTGTAGCATGTTTGAAGGACAGCCTAGGGTAGGAAGCACCCGTCACGTCCTGAGAAAGACAGGCAGTCTCAACATGGGTCAGACCTCTGGACATGCATGTAGTACCCAGCTATCGCGTTACATGTTTCATTGTATTGAAATATAAGTTGTGAAAACTACTTTTCTAGCTAACAAAAACATGTTATTAAACCTTTATTAGGAAATACCACACATGTGGTCGGACGGAAGGAACATATTTGTCACTGAGTCAAACTTTAGAACCTGGTAGTGTGCAGTAAATACAGTTTACTGTACCTGCCAACATTTCCAAAAAACGTTTATCATAAAAGTAATACTCGTCATAATAAATACATGAAATAAATTAAACACATTTCAAATCAATGTGACAAAAAACACAAAAACTTCAATGAGAAAAAAAATAAACATTTGTTTTTGTTTTGTTTTTAAAAACACTTTTTGAAATCTTTATTTTTTACATCAAATACTAAAAAAAACAAAAGAGGACCAAACGGTCAGGAAGTAGGAAGAAGTAGCGAGTGCACGGGAGTGAACACAAACACGCAGGGTTATAAAAGCCTAACCCTAACCCTAACCCTAACCCTAACCCAGCCTCAGTCAACAGGGTAGCCGTTAGAAACGCTCTCAGGGGAAATATCTCTCACAGATCAATAAGAGAATACTCATCTCTCACAGATCAATAAGAGAATACTCATCTCTCACAGATCAATAAGAGAATACTCATCTCTCACAGATCAATAAGAGAATACTCATCTCTCACAGATCAATAAGAGAATACTCATCTCTTAGAGCTACGTGAATAGATGAAGGATGGGTTAACAGACAGGAGTAAAGAGGGAATAGTGTATGGCTTGCTCGAGCGGCTTCCTTGGCCAGTAAGATAAATATTTTTATAGCTAGCTATACCAGTCTAGTTCTCATGGTAACAGTAGTTAGGGGACAAGCTACAAAACAAACACTTTTTTTTTTCTTGTTGAAACTAGACAACTACATCCGCAAGATAGAAGATCTACAAACAGCCCTTCCCATCTAGGATCTCATCCGAGTGGATGACAGACAATGGATGACGGCGGCAATTCCTCATGATTGGAGGGAGGAGGGGGGGGGCGGAGCCAGGCTTCAGTAAGGTGCAAACTTCTGGCGCTCCGGTTTCTTGACGCCGTTGGCGGCGGAGATCTTGGCGGTGTAGGAGGCCAGGGCGGCGTGGCTCGGGGCGGCGGCGGGGGGGGCGGAGGCAGAGGGGGAGGAGAGTGCCAGGAAGGGGACGGACTTCATTCCCAGGAGGCTGGAGAGGGGGAGGGCATAGGGAGCGCCCATCATGGTAGCGTGGGGCAGAGCGCCCATCGCTGCCAGGGCTGCGGAGGAGGCGGGGGGGGCGGGCTGGGTGCTGAAGCTCATGTTCAGGTCAACGGGGGTCGACATGGAGGAGGACTGGGCAGTGGATTTGGCGGTCTCTAAACTGCACAGGGGAGGGAGGTGGAGGGAGGGAGGGAGGGAGGGAGGGAGGGTGGGTGGAGGAGAGGACAGGGAGAGGGAGAGGGACAGGGAAAGGAGTCCGGATGGAAAAGGGTTAGAAGGTTAAATAAAAGACATGTTAAAAAAAGAAACCGAGAGAAATGAAAGAAACAAAACATAAAAAGGAAATTGGAAATAAATAATCATAAAGGAAGTGTGTTTTGCTGGAGGTTGCAACAGATTATTTGAAGGGGGCACGGGGCACTCATGGGGGGGGTGCTGTATAAGTCAGGGGGATGGCTCGGGAGGGGGCTTGGGAAGAGGAAACAAAATAAGTCAAAGACATTAGGATACTCTCCCTCTCCAGAAGACCCATCCTCACAACTTACCAATGCACTGGTTGATATGTAGAAATACAGCCAATACAAGTGAAGATTACATTGTATGTACAGTACATTGTATGCGCTGTTCTAATTTTAGTAGGCCATGGCCTAATTCAGGCTATGCTCAAATGTTTCCTTCATTCCTCCCTTGGGATTTTCTCTGACTGGTTTGGTGAAAGCTTGAGCTTCTCTAGACAGATATTAACCCTTCACTAACCGTCATGTCAGATCAGTGGTTCATCCATGGAGGGGCGGAGGATGTAAATCCAAACGCCTTCCCTTATACAACACCCAACATCCCAACCAGCCAATATGATTGGTTAAGAGAGAGACACACTTAAAGAAGGAAGCGTCAGATGTGTCACACAGTGGCATTGTGACAGTGCATACAGCCCAAACCCAGGGAGCTTGTGGTGGGAGGTTCGGATCTTGTTACTGACTCAGATCTTTCTCATTCAGTGGAATGAACAAATCTTTTCAAGTCATTTTGTTCGTTTGAGCTATTTTGTGCTCGGAACCGTTGGAAGACTCAAAAAGGGGCTTGGTTTGCTCTATTGGGCAGAATGTATAATACACACATTCACTTCATTGATCTGTATTACAAGTATAAGTGTGTTTGAGTGTTTTATACAAAGTAAGCAAACACTCCCTGCTCATATTTTGGACCACATTATTCATCAAGTGAAGGGTTGATCATTTTCATCGCCTGTATGGGAGTTTAACTCAACTCTCTCTCGTCACCCAAAATATTCTAATCGTTCGCAGGATGAAACACCACTATAGGGTTGGGGTTTTCAAGCAGAAGCACACATTTATCTTTACTTCAGAGAAAAGGAGTTGGAATAATTTAATTGGAAGTGGAATAGAGTATGATTCTCGAGGGGAATTGCATAGGGTATAGACACATATTTACATAAAGCCTCACTGGCTGTTCTAGCCTGTCTGTCAGGAGGTATGATGACTGTCACGTCTGAGTTATGGAAGCTTTGGCTCAATTTAAAACTGCAACGGCTGTCATTCTCACTAGAAGGCCTAACATAAGTCAGTAGCTTACATTACTAAATTACATTTTCTATATTCAAGTAATTTTCATTCCTCCAGAATAGCCTAGCCGTGAGAAAGAAAAGAGATATCAGAGATTTGAACTATTGACAGCGCTCCTGTGTGCCTTGTCCCTGTGGAACAAAATGTTACAATTTGACAAGAGTTCTTGTGGAGAGATCCAGCTTTAAGGGGGTGAAGAGCTTTGTAAAATGACAAACAACATGCAGAGAAGTTAAAGGGGTAGTGTGCTATTTTGGACATCTAGCCCTATTTCTGGTCTGTCTACCATGAACCTGAAACATAGAGAACATCATTTCACTGATCGTTCCAGTATTGAGCTACTGTAGCTGCAGTTTTTATGCAGGCTCTCAATGGGCTACAATGGAAGTCAATGGGGCATACGTAAATGTGTTGGAAAAACTATGATAAAGTGGTTTCCTGACAATGGAAGCGCAGGTCTTAGCAGTCTCAGTATGCTCTCCGGTGAAAGGTATCACAATCCGAATGTTTTTACATGTTTGGCATGGCTTGGACATTCCCCTGGCTCTTGTTTTCACTGCTCCCACTGAGGACTATGTGCAAGTCATGCCAAACACCTAAAGATATTCTGATTGTGATACCTTTGACAGGAGAGCATACCGAGACTGGTAAGATTACAACCTGTGCTTCTTGCCTCAGAAAAGCACATTCATCATAGCTTTTCAACACATTTGCATATTCCCCATTGACTTCCATTGTAGCCCAGTGAGAGCCTGCATAAAAACTGCAGCTAGCTCAATACTGGAACCATCATTGCAATTATGTTCTCTATGTTTCAGGTTCATGGTAGACAGACCACAGATAGAGCTAAATGTCCAAAATAGCGCACTACCACTTTAAGACACATTTTCGCAACATGCTACTTTTAGGAACTGTGCCTCATGCCTATGACGCAGTGCATGTGTGATATACTACACCCTCTCATAAGCTGTGGTTTTAGAGTAAAGCATGTTGTGCCCCACAGTGAGGCGTTGAATGGGATGTGTTCAATACAAAAGCATCCTGATGCAACACGGTGTAACAGTGAGGGAAGTTGTTCTGTGTGACGGCTCTGCTGATTGGACGAGCCCACATGGGAGCAGCTCCAGAGCATGAATATTCATATAGCAGATAAAAGGGGCTCGATGTGGTGAGTTTGACGGTGTTGATTCATCGTAGTCATACTGGACAGCTGTGCTCTAACTGTACGTGTGTTGGTGCTTGGTTTAATAGCCACAGGGGTATTTCATCAGATTGAGATTATGCCTAATTCCAAATGTGTCAAAAAGTAATTTGTAAATTTGCATCTTCAAACGGAAGGAAGCGATTGAGATGTCCAAACACGCACACATGCATGCACGCGCACGCACACACACACATACACACACACACACACACACACACACACACACACACACACACACACACACAAACATCATATATTAAATGATTAACAAAAACAAATTTGTGGGAAAGATCTGTTTTATAATCACAAAGTCCTTAACAACAACAGTATTCTACTGACAGATGCCTCCCAGATGGGGCTGTTTCCTACCTACTAAACCTCTGGCTTCTGCTTCCTGTAGAATCATCTGTTTCCTACCTACTAAACCTCTGGCTTCTGCTTCCTGTAGAATCATCTGTTTCCTACCTACTAAACCTCTGGCTTCTGCTTCCTGTAGAATCATCTGTTTCCTACCTACTAAACCTCTGGCTTCTGCTTCCTGTAGAATCATCTGTTTCCTACCTACTAAACCTCTGGCTTCTGGCTTCCTGTAGAATCATGTTTATCAGTGAGATGACGGACATGGCCTAATACCAACTGTCAGAGCCGACATACGAGAGTGAAATATCAATTCCATTACAGGCCCAATCTCCTATTTGCATATCCATGCATTGGTTTGCATCAGAGGGGCCCGGAGCTCTGAAATCCAGGTGTGAGATCGAGGATCAGATGGAAAATGCAGGGAGGAGACACAGTAGGGTTAGGCCTAACCCTAACCCTAATCCCAACCCATAGATTAACCTGTTCTCATCCACATCCAGTCTCTGTAGATTATGAACCTGTTCTCACCCTCAAGATTAAACATAGTTTAGGACTAAGAACCCCTTTCAAATGAAAAGTATTGATTCTGACACAAACCGATTTTGTTTTGTTTCGTTAGTAGTTGTAAAAAATACATGGATCAACCACATATAAATTTGAGGTGCATTTGATTTCATCTCAGAGTTCACACTCTTCCAGCGGTTCTATGGGTTAGCAGTATTCACCTTACTGAGTAAACATCTGGAAATCAAGCACACAGCTTTTTTTGGGGACTGCTTTTGCTGATATTATCTGCTCTGGTGCATTGTAGGTCCCCAATGCTGTGTCTTACCAGGAAGTGATGAGGTACTGGGCCAGATTGATGCTGATTGGTGTACCAGTGATGGTCACATGTCGGTCACTGGTGCTGTCCAGCTGGCTGCCGATCTTGATTTGGGCCCCTGACACCTGGCGGATCTCGTTGATCTTGGTGCCCTGCCGCCCAATGATGGAGCCAATAAGCTGATATGAGAGACAGAGAGAGGGTGGGGCTAGCATGAGAACGACAGAGGAAACAGGCGCATCACACTTCCAACATTTCACAATAGAGGTTTGAATTCTACAGGCTGAGTTGCCATGAGTGACTGAGAGTCCATGCAAGTGTCTGACACATCGTAGACCAATTCGCTTGTCAAAGACGATATCTTGCACCTCCTGAATTTTGTAAGGATGCAGAAACCACCATAGACTGCCGGTGATAAACTCTGGTGGACAAAATTCAAACAAGCACTAGGATGAGCAGCGTAGGCAGAACCATGGCTGCGTTCCGAATCGCATACTACCCTACTATATAGTATGCCAAAACAGGATGTAGTATGTCCCAATACATAGTATGCCACATGCAGTATGGCACAAATACCAGGATGTCCTACTACATCCGGTCGTATTTTGCAATATGCAAGCAAGCAGGCTTTTCTGACTATTCTGACCCACAATCCTGTGCGCAGCGGAAATGTGCGTCACATGTGCGAGTCGTGACAGCTGTAGACGAATGTCGCGTTGGTGGACAGCGACGGATGTGGGCAAATTTCAAGGCGCAATGTTATTACAAGGTAGTATGTCCCAATTGGATGCCTACTGCTTGCAAAGTACGTACTTTCTAAGGGCAGCTGTAGTAGGTACTGGTAGTAAGAAGTAGAAGTATGCGATTCGGAACGCAGCCCATGAATGCAGAGAGGGTGTGCGATCATTTTACTCTGCATCGAGCAAAACATTAAAAAAGAATGAATGAGCTGTACTAATTACTGTACTCACTGTTGTATTGATTCCTGCAGGGAGCGTGTACTGCACACATACAACTGAACTTTGATTTGTCAGTCAGTGTTGGTAAACAACAGCTTGAGAGCCAATCATCCCTCACATCTCATAGTTTGTCAAACACTACAGTAACAGTGTAACCCTAACCCTACCAGGGAGCACATCCTAACCCTACCAGGGAGCACATCCTAACCCTACCAGGGAGCACATCCTAACCCTACCAGGGAGCACATCCTAACCCTACCAGGTAGCACATCCTAACCCTACCAGGGAGCACATCCTAAATCAGTCTAAACCAGTGGTCACTTTCAATTCATCCAAACCCCACCACCACCACCCAACACACCCCACCACCACCCAACACACCCCACCAACACCCAACACACCCCACCACCACCACCCAACACACCCCACTACCACCACCCAACACACCCCACCACCACCACCCAACACACCCCACCACCCCCACCCAACACACCCCACCACCACTCAACACACCCCACCACCACCACCCAACACACCCCACCACCACCACCCAACACACCCCACCACCACCCAACACACCCCACCACCACCCAACAAACCCCACCAACACCACCCAACACACCCCACCACCACCACCCACACACCCCACCACCACCACCCAACACACCCCACCACCAACACCCAACACACCCCACCACCACCACCCAACACACCCCACCACCACCCAACACACCCCACCACCACCACCCAACACACCCCACCACCACCCAACACACCCCACCACCACCACCCAACACACCCCACCACCACCACCCAACACACCCCACCACCACCCAACACACCCCACCACCACCACCCAACACACCCCACCACCACCACCCAACACACCCAACCATCACCACCCAACACACCCCACCACCACCCAACACACCCCACCACCACCACCGCCACCCAACACACCCCACCACCACCCAACATACTGCAGCTAATCAATGAAATGTGCGCAACAGCTCGCTTCCTCCCTCTCTCTTCCCTGCAGCTGAGTGGATATTGATTTCCTGGCTAGAAAAAAAGCTGCTATTCTAATGCTTCCTGGAGACACACTAGCCTACTACTATACTGTTTAGTGGTTAATATAATGGAAAGTCAATAGGAAAAAGCAGCATTAACAAGTGGAGGCTGATTGTATGT
>NC_140244.1:9029586-9134586 GCF_949987555.1 Borostomias antarcticus
CTGTGTGTGTGTGTGTGTGTGTGTGTGTTTGTGCGTGTGCGTGTGTGTGTGTGTGTGTGTGTGTGTGTGTGTGTGTGTGTGTGAGTGGAGAGCCCCCCTGGGTGCTTTAGTTACCCTCTGTTTTGACTGCAGAGGCTCTAAGCCTGTCAGGAATCATGATGGGCTTTATCTGCTGCACATGGACCCCAGGGTAACCCTAACCCTAACCCCAGAGACTCAGATATGGAGGGAGAGAGGGAGTGGGGAGGGATGAGTAGAGGAGAGAGGGAGGGAGTGGGGAGGGATGGAGGGAGGGAGAGAGGGAGTGGGGAGGGAGGGAGGGGGAGAAGAGGAATATATGGGGAGTCGCACACCTGAGTCGATCTAAATTTAAGTGAACCCAGCTCAGACGCTAAAGGTTCAAAGTCAGAGTCAAAGGACAGGCTCAGCTCAGCCCAGGTGAGCAAGGGTAACCCTAACCCTAACCCTCTAACCCTGACCCTCTAACCCTAACCCTCTAACCCTTACCCTCTAACCCTAACCCTCTAACCCTGACCCTCTAACCCTAACCCTCTAACCCTAACCCTCTAACCCTGACCCTCTAACCCTAACCCTCTAACCCTAACCCTCTAACCCCCTAACCCTCTAACCCAGACCCTCTAACCCTGACCCTCTAACCCTTACCCTCTAACCCTAACCCTCTAACCCTAACCCTCTAACCCTAACCCTCTAACCCTTACCCTCTAACGCTAACCCTCTAACCCTAACCCTCTAACCCTAACCCTCTAACCCTCTAACCATCTAACCCTAACCCTCTAACCCTAACCCTCTAACCCTAACCCTCCGAGGACAGGCTCAGATCAGCCTAGGTGACAGGTCCGATGACAGGGTGAGTGTGTGATGTGAAGGAAGGTGAGTTCTCCGGTAGGTTTTCGCTGGGTGTGCTTACGTCATTGGGAATGAGCAGCTCCTGGGAGGTGGTTTGGGAGCTGGCGTCCACCCCTGCTGAGGGAACAAAAGTGAGAGAACAAATTAGCCATGACCCTGCAGAACACAAATCATCTTGAATCACACACCACAGACAACACACTCCTGCAACACTGGCTTAGAACCCTATTACAAATCACAACAGTGTCACCGAACCATGTCTTTTACGCATGTTAGTAAGCAAGATCCCCACTGTATGGCATTGTGACAGATGGGTTTCAAACCCTGGTCTCCGGTCCGGCGTTGCTCACCATTTCAATTTGGCGTTCGAACCGCCTCCACTACCCTACAGTATCGCCTGGTTCACATAGAGCAGCTATGCCCCTTGACTGCGTCTTTTGTCTCTCTCTCCCTTTCCTCTCCTCTCTCCTCCCTTTCCTCTCCTCCCTCCTCTCCTCCCCTCTTCTCCTCTCTCTCTCTCCTCTTTACAGGGAGGTCTAGCTCTACCCAGACAGGCTGTTTTAATAGACTGATGAGCTTTTTACCTCTGACATGTAATGGAATCCCTCCCTCCGTGTTCTGAGAGGAGAATACCGTCCTCCTGTTCTATATGTAGACATATAGCTGCTATTCATGTGATGTTGATATAAATAAATGAACAGAAGAGGCACTGGGGCTTCTGTGGTGAAAAAAGGCATAAACAATAAACAATAAACACCAACAGGCCCATCAGACTGGGTTCATAAACCTGGCCTCTGTTTTCTAATTCACAGAAAACAAGTTAGTTTAAGCCATAGTGACCTGGAATTACTACTTGGCTGGATTTGAGTCTATTAGTCTCCCCAGCTAGTAGTCAGGGTTAGGGTTAGGGTTAGCTCGCTAGCTAGGGTTAGCTCGCTAGCCCCTGACCAGCCTTGCAGCTTAACGTCCATCCCTGTTTACTATCACACACTCCCTTGCTTTACTAACTGATAAATCAATGGACATTTTCAGCTGTATGGTTCTGCAAGTGTGGAGGTGAGGGTTAGGGTTAGGCTTAGAGGTGCAAGACCAAAGTCTCCTGTCGGGCTTCCCAGGCCAGACCTCTGTGTGCTGGAGGCTGAATATCCTGGCCCGGCCTGGCCTGGCCCGGCCCACTTCCACCAGCCTGATCGCCATGCTCCACACGGCCCCGTGCTAATACGCAAACACACGGCCCCGTGCTAATACGCAAACACACGGCCCCGTGCTAATACGCAAACACACGGCCCCGTGCTAATACGCAGACACACGGCCCCGTGCTAATACGCAAACACACGGCCCAGTGCTAATACGCAAACACACGGCCCCGTGCTTATACGCAAACACACGGCCCCGTGCTAATACGCAAACACAGTCTGACACTCAGGGTGCACTCGATTTAGTCGCTCCTGAAAAATGAAACTGATGGTCTCGGGTATTTGAGTAATGTTATTTGATACAGATCTACAGGTAACATACTTTACAGCAGACCAGGAGGGAGGTCAATGAAAAGGGCAGCTAGTTTCACAAACAATAGAGTTTCCATCCCCCCCAGAAACACCCCCACTACCAGGCAGGTCTGAGCCAGAAACACCCCCACTACCAGGCAGGTCTGAGCCAGAAACACCCCCACTACCAGGCAGGCCTGAGCCAGAAACACCCTCACTACCAGGCAGGTCTGAGCCAGAAACACCCCCACTACCAGGCAGGTCTGAGCCAGAAACACCCTCACTACCAGGCAGGTCTGAGCCAGAAACATCCCCACTACCAGGCAGGTCTGAGCCAGAAACACCCTCACTACCAGACAGGTCTGAGCCAGAAACACCCTCACTACCAGGCAGGTCTGAGCCAGAAACACCCTCACTACCAGGCAGGTCTGAGCCAGAAACACCCTCACTACCAGGCAGGCCTGAGCCAGAAACACCCCCACTACCAGGCAGGCCTGAGCCAGAAACACCCTCACTACCAGGCAGGTCTGAGCCAGAAACACCCCCACTACCAGGCAGGTCTGAGCCAGAAACTCCCTCACTACCAGGCAGGTCTGAGCCAGAAACACCCTCACTACCAGGCAGGTCTGAGCCAGAAACACCCCCACTACCAGGCAGGCCTGAGCCAGAAACACCCCCACTACCAGGCAGGTCTGAGCCAGAAACACCCCCACTACCAGGCAGGTCTGAGCCAGAAACACCCCCACTACCAGGCAGGTCTGAGCCAGAAACACCCCCACTACCAGGCAGGTCTGAGCCAGAAACACCCCCACTACCAGGCAGGTCTGAGCCAGAAACACCCTCACTACCAGGCAGGTCTGAGCCAGAAACACCCTCACTACCAGGCAGGTCTGAGCCAGAAACACCCCCACTACCAGGCAGGCCTGAGCCAGAAACACCCTCACTACCAGGCAGGCCTGAGCCAGAAACACCCCCACTACCAGGCAGGTCTGAGCCAGAAACACCCCCACTACCAGGCAGGTCTGAGCCAGAAACACCCTCACTACCGTGGCCTGCGTTCTGTACCAGGCAGGCCGGAGCCTCGTGAGGGCATTCTGACTAGCAGGCTCGCTTTCAGTTTCTCACCACAGATCAGTCTTGCCTCCCCCTCGATTTCAGCGGGCGGAAGTGCTCGCCTTGACAAACTAATAGCCCCTTCAGCCGTCAACGTGACTAAACATTTGCCAAATCCAGACGGAAATACGGCGGAAACGTCTTTTCCTCCGAGAAACTCAGCTAGTGCATACTCTTGTTTAATTGTGAGTCTAGGGGGCAGTCGGAGCAGAACAGCAGTCGGAGAAAAAGTGATAGACCCGGTCAAAACATAATGGGAGAGAAATGGCTCCAGCACCAGAGCATACATACCAGGTTCCAGCACCAGAGCATACATACCAGGCTCCAGCACCAGAGCATACATACCAGGTTCCAGCACCAGAGCATACATACCAGGCTTCAGCACCAGAGCATACATACCAGGCTCCAGCACCAGAGCATACATACCAGGCTCCAGCACCAGAGCATACATACCAGGCTCCAGCACCAGAGCATACATACCAGGCTCCAGCACCAGAGCATACATACCAGGCTCCAGCACCAGAGCATACATACCAGGCAGGCCGGAGGATGCAGCTTGGCTCATGGGGGTCAGGCCTTGCTGCTGCATGGACAGCTGATGGAGCTTGACCAGCTGACAAGACAGCGGAGAGGAGATACACACGTTAATAGAACATAATGCCAACGGATTAAAGTGGGGTACATACCAACAATGGCGATTCTTCATCTATAGGAATGTGCTGAATACAGACAGCATGGTATAGTTGATCACCTCTGAGTGTGGAATGCCATATTGGTTCTGGACAGCATAGGCCTGGAGGGGAAAAGCACAGAACTAGTCATTGGATGTAGAATAGTCCCGGTGTTGGTCTTTCCATCAAGTCTTTTTATTTTTATTTAAACAGCTGTTTCCATTTCAGAAATGGTTTGAGGAAAGACTAATTAAAACAGATTAAAACTGATAAGGCACAGTAACCTCAGTAGGCAGTTTTGGCCGTGCTTTCTGGTCTCTGTAGTTTTCTTAGTTGAAGGCTTCCACCTGAATGGCACTACTTATTTACATAATATCTTTCTTTGTTTCACTCTCTCTCACAGCCTCTCTCTCTCTCTGTTGGGCTCTCTCCCTCTCTCTATCTTCCCTTCTTATCATCTGTAAATATTGAAGCGTTAATCACTGTGCCGAGCCACTTAACGCTGCATAATAGTCTCTCCCCCTCTTCCCTCCCGTATCCACTCCTCTCCATCCTCTCCCCCCGGTGGAGTCTTGATTAGCCGGCTGGGCTCAAATGAGAACATGCCAGCTGACAGTCCCCAGAGCCACGCAGACTGCTCTTATCTAAACCCTGCTCTCAAGGAAGCCGTGACAACAACCTGGCCTGTCTGCCTGTCTGTCTGATTGCCTTCCTGTCGGTCTGTCTGCCTGTCTCTCTGTTTGCCTGTCTACCTGTCCTCTTGCCTGCCTGTCGTCTGTCTGTCTGCCTGCCTGTCTGTCTGTCTGCCTGCCTGTCTGTCTGTCTGTCTGTCTTTCTGCAATACTCACTTGTTGCAGATCCATCCCGCTCTGAGCCACTGAGAACAGTGGGTGAGAACCATACTCTGACGCCTCGAAAACCTTCAAATACACACACGCGCGCACACGCACGCACACACACACACACACACACACAGAAGGGAGACATAAATAAAACAGGCCTTGAGATACACGGCAAAGATAAACTATATTCCCCCCCTACGTGCCGCCATTCCTAACGGTGTCATTAGATAGCAATTACCTGAGACTTCATTACTTTGTTTAATTATAACAATGACACAACATTTAACAAACTGTCAAGAACAGTGTTTTACTTAACCACACAGTGATAAGTGATTTATAAGAACTATGAAAAATAAAATGATAGCTGTTGCGCAACACTGGGTCGTGGCCAGATGTTTTGGAGAGGAAGAGGAAGAAGGAAGAGGATACGTGAGGGTCTCTGCCCGGAGTCTAATTATTTAAAATGGCTGTAGCTCAGGAGGTATAGCGGGTCGTCCAATGATCCTAGGGTCGGTGTTTCGAATCCCGGCTCCGCCTGTCCACATGTCTAAGTGTCCTTGAGCAAGACACCTAACCCCAAATTGCTCCCAATAAGCAGGCTAGCACCTTGCATGGCAGCTGGTGCCATTGGTGTGTGAATGTGTGTGTGAATGTGTGAATGAGAGGCCATTGTAAAGTGCTTTCAATAAAAGCGCTATATAAGTGCAGTCCATTTACCATTTAAAATTGAATTAAAAATATCTTTAAAAGCATGTGTCTGAAATCCAAATAGTACCTGCCGGTATTAGTATTCTGCATTGCCCGGGGCTTGAACCCACAACCATAGACACCAAGGGAACATCATGTTCTTGTTGAGCCAAGTGAGAAGCCAGCAGTTTAACCTTTGCTTGGCCTTCTAATAAATACAATTTCTTGGGTTCTACAAAAAGTTCTCAAAGTTAAATCACACACGAGGCATGTGGCAGCTGTCAAACTAGTCTGTCTGTCTGTCTGTCTGTCTGTCTGTCTGTCTGTCTGTCTATCTTTGGACTTCACTGCACTTATATAGCACTTTGGCCACAATGGCCTCTCATTCACTCACCCTCACACCAGTGGTGTCAGCTGCCATGCATACAGCCACCAGCTCTCTGCTCTTTAAGGGACAGACTGAGGCTGGGCTTTGGAAGGGTTTTTGGCTTGTCCTGCTAATTACAGATTGACCGGCGTGTTCAATCCCAGACATTGCTGGAATCAATTTGCAGGTTGTAGTCCTATTGTCGGCAATATGGGGCAGGGTTGCCAACAGCAACATGTCTGATTGATGGAACTCGCTGTTACCATTCAATGAGATGTCGCTGTTGCACTATAGGATTGTGGGTAGTGTATTTTCTTGTCCATTTGAAAGCAATAGTTTGAGGGGACAGAATTCTAAATACTGTCAGAAATTCAGAAAATTTTCACACTACTGTACCTCTACCATGTCATGAAAATGTCATTGTTTCATGAACATTGGAGATTTATTAAGAAATAATTTGCAATACCTGCATACAATACTGATTACAATAAAACATGTTTATGCTCTGTGGGCTTGACATTTCTCAAAAACCTGTGTAGATCATTTATGGGGGACCGTCTGAAGATGCAGTGTAGCAATTGTGGTGGGGTGTATGTGGGGAGATGAGGTTTGATAGGTTTGACAGTTTTTGAGAAAAACGGAGTGATGGACTAAATAATTCCTACAAGCTCTAAGCATATGGACGTTTCTGCTCACTTGGGCCCACACTTGGTGGTGTTGCAAAGTGATTTCTTATGATTATTTAAAGTTTTAAACTTAAATGGTTGCTGTAGTGCCACCATCAGGACTATTGGTCCACAATGCCAATTGAGGACTTTTGGCATAGGACTGGACCTATGTGAAAATGCATCAGACATTCCTAGGAAGATTCCGATTCAGAATATTAGTAAAAGCTGAACTGCCCGTACCGAGATGATAAACACATCAGCCCCCTGTTTCAGTGTTATCATGACAACCATTAGGCATATTCTCTTCAATATCAGTCCACAAATCTGTAGAGCTCAGCCTCAGTGTAGATATGAATCCCATGGAAAGGGCATCCAGTTACAGGTGCATCTCAGAAAATTAGAATATTGTGAAAAAGTCCATTATCTTCCAAAATGTAATTCAAACAGTGAAGCTTTCATTCTAGATCAATTACACAAAGTGAAATATTTCAGGTATTTTTTGTGTTAATCTTCATGATTGTTCAGTGTGTTCAGTATGTTCAGTATGTTCAGTATGTTCATTTATACATTCAAAACTTGGTCGGGGCTTCTTTTGCACATATTTCTGCATCAGCGTGAAGCAACATGGAGGCAATCAGTCTTGAAATATTCACTACATGTGTAAGGAATCTATAATAGGGTTAGGGTTAGGGTTAGGTTAACCCTAACCCTAGCAACATGGAGGCAATCAGCCCTGAAATATTCACTACATGTGTAAGGAATCTATAATATATGTAAGTTTCACTTTTTGAATTAAATTATGGAAAATAATGAACTTTCCACAATATAATAATAATACAAGGTCATCTAAGTTACACACTCTGAAACAACCAGTATATCTCCACTGCAATTGATTTTATGCTTTGGAATTTGTTCAGATCAAAGAATGGTGGTGGTGGTACTGAATATTCATAAAGCAGATTGATCTTGATATTAGTGTCGCTGCACACATACAATATGCAGTTTAACGAATCGTCATGCCACATGATGAATAAACATTAGCCAGTCTACGTTGGTGTGCTGTGGATGGCGCAGGGAGATATGGAATCAGAACTGATAAAACTGAACCCTAATAATGAGGAAGTAGATCGAGTGACTGTTAGATGAGGGCACACTTTATTATACTGTCTGAGATTCAAATGAGACAATCACAATATTTCCATACCAGTGTGAAGGAGGATTTGTTGTGCGTTGTGCAACTCTAATGTGTGTGAAGGGAGAGAGTGTTAATGTGTGTGAAGGAGAGAGAGTGTTAATGTGTGTGAAGGAGAGAGAGTGTTAATGTGTGTGAAGGAGAGAGAGTGTTAATGTGTGTGAAGGGAGAGAGAGTGTTAATGTGTGTGAAGGGAGAGAGAGTGTTAATGTGTGTGAAGGAGAGAGAGTGTTAATGTGTGTGAAGGAGAGAGAGTGGTCACAGCTCTAATGTGTGTGAAGGGAGATAGTGGTCACAGCTCTAATGTGTGTGAAGGGAGATAGTGGTCACAGGTCTAATGTGTGTGAAGGAGAGAGAGTGTTAATGTGTGTGAAGGGAGAGAGAGTGTTAATGTGTGTGAAGGGAGAGAGAGTGTTAATGTGTGTGAAGCAGGGTTATAATAGGTTTGCTTTTTTCATTAGTTTTTATTTTTATATCGTTTTAACTTTTTGTTTTCAATTTCAGTTTAGTTTTGATTAGTTTTAAAGCAGGTTTGCTAGTTTAGTTTAGTTTTTATTTTTTGAAAATGCTTAGTTTTAGTTTAGTTTTTATTAGTTTCAGTATTAGTTTTAGTTTGTTTTCTTCTGCGCTAGCCTCCTAGACCATCCTGATCTCACAAGCTCATGTTTCACTCTGTGCCAAACAAACCATCTGGTGAACGTCAGGTTACTTCTGCTCAGGTGCACAGCTAAAGAAATAATGGAGGATAGATTTAATATCCACCCAAAATACTAGGCTTATGTATGAAATGAAAAAGACTAAAACTAAGGACATTTTCTCTACAATTGTAGTTTATTTTAGTTAGTTTTGTAAACACACAATACAGTTTTAGTTAGTTATTGTTTTTTTGTAAACCATAGTTTTTATTTTTATTTCAGTTAACTAAAATGTTTTTTCACACCTAGTTTTCGTTTTTTAGTTAGTTTTCGTTAACTATAATAACCTTGGTGTGAAGGAGAGAGAGTGTTAATGTGTGTGAAGGGTGGGAGAGTGTTAATGTGTGTGAAGGAGAGAGAGTGTTAATGTGTGTGAAGGGAGAGAGAGTGTTAATGTGTGTGAAGGAGAGAGAGTGTTAATGTGTGTGAAGGGAGAGAGAGTGTTAATGTGTGTGAAGGGAGAGAGAGTGTTAATGTGTGTGAAGGAGAGAGAGTGTTAATGTGTGTGAAGGAGAGAGAGTGTTAATGTGTGTGAAGGGAGAGAGAGTGTTCACAGCTCTAATGTGTGTGAAGGAGAGAGAGTGGTCACAGCTCTAAAGTGTGTGAAGGGAGAGAGAGTGGTCACAGCTCTAAAGTGTGTGAAGGGAGAGAGAGTGGTCACAGCTCTAATGTGTGTGAAGGGAGAGAGAGTGTTAATGTGTGTGAAGGGAGAGTGTGTGGTCACAGCTCTAATGTGTGTGAAGGGAGAGTGTGTGGTCACAGCTCTAATGTGTGTGAAGGGAGAGTGTGTGGTCACAGCTCTAATGTGTGTGAAGGGAGAGTGTGTGGTCACAGCGGGTGTGCTCACATGCACCGTTTTAACCAGCGAGTTGTGCTGAGGATGAACAGGGTTTGAGATTAAGTTATTTTGAGGTTGTTTTGAGGTTGTGTTGAGGATGAACAGATCTTGAGATGAAGTTATTTTGAGGTTGTTTTGAGGTTGTGCTGAGGATGAACAGATCTTGAGATGAAGTTATTCTGAGGTTGTTTTGAGGTTGTGCTGAGGATGAACAGAGCTTGAGATGAAGTTATTTTGAGGTTGTTGTTAGGTTGTGCTGAGGATGAACAGAGCTTGATATTAGGTTATTCTGAGGTTGTTGTTAGGTTGTGCTGAGGATGAACAGAGCTTGAGATGAAGTTATTCTGAGGTTGTTTTGAGGTTGTGCTGAGGATGAACAGAGCTTGAGATGAAGTTATTTTGAGGTTGTTGTGAGGTTGTGCTGAGGATGTACAGAGCTTGAGATGAAGTTATTCTGAGGTTGTTGTGAGGTTGTGCTGAGGTTGTAGTTGGTTCTCACCTGGTTCCCTGAGAGCATGACAGGACTGGGCCGGTATGGGATTGTGGCCCCTTTGGGAGGTGACTGAAGGAGGAGAGAGAGAGGAGAGGAGGCGTGAGGAGCAGCTAGCCTGAGGAAACTCTTTGAGTTCACCCTCAGATGAAAGCAGATCTGTCTGGGAAAGGTCAGTAAATGTCTCTAGCATAGATTAAGGTGCTTAGAATCACAATGAGTTGTTGAAACCTTTGATCTCTCTGTTTTCCCATCGAATCCCTAAAATGTAGTCAGAACGTTTCCTCAGATAAGGCTGCAACTATTCTAAGTGCGGAGCAGCTGATTGCAAGTCACAATGAGAAAAGGTTTTGATGTGCACTTCACAGAGCACCGAAGGGGAATTAAGTAGGTGTTGATGCTGATCATTCATCACAGGTTTCTGTTATTTTGTATTCATCATGTGCAAGGAATCTTCTAATCTTGGCAGATTTTACTTGAGCGGAAGCCATCATGACACTTCATTATCATCTGTCTGCAGATACAGTTTAATTACAAATGTCAAGCTTAGATTTGCCTTACGGCGGTAACTCAGAAAGCTACAGCTATTTTATTTCATATTCTCCACTCCGGGTCTGATAGAGTGATCTATCAAGTTGTATCTTATAGTTATAAATACTGGCAATACCTGGGGTGAACTTAAGCCCCAATGTACCCAGGAAATCTAGGCAAACAGTGCTGTATAGGGTGGAGGAGAACACAGACCTCTAGGATGACAGTGCAGATGAGTTTCACACACTGGATGATGGAGTCCTGGCTGCCAGATATCGTCACTCCTCTCTCTGTGGAGTTGGGCAGCAGGTCCCCAGCCACCTGGACCTGAGCCCCTGTGGTCTGGGCACCATAGTGGCGGGAAGGAAGGAAGCAGGGAAGGAAGGAAGGAAGGAAGGAAGGAAGGAAGGAAGGAAGGAAGGAAGGAAGGAAGGAAGGAAGGAAGCAGGGAAGGAAGGAAGGAAGCAGGGAAGGAAGGAAGGAAGGAGGGAAGGAAGGAAGGAAGCAGGGAAGGAATGAAGGAAGGAAGGAAGGAAGGAAGGAAGGAAGGAAGGAAGGAAGGAAGGAAGGAAGGAAGGAAGGAAGGAAGGAAGGAGGGAAGGAAGGAAGCAGGGAGGGAAGGAAGGAAGGAAGGAAGGAAGGAAGGAAGGAAGGAAGGAAGGAAGGAAGGAAGGAAGGAAGGAAGCAGGGAAGGAAGGAAGGAAGAAAGCAGGGAAGGAAGGAAGGAAGGAGGGAAGGAAGGAAGGAATGAAGCAGGGAAGGAAGGAAGGAAGGAAGGAAGGAAGGAAGGAAGGAAGGAAGGAAGGAAGGAAGGAAGGAAGGAAGGAAGGAAGGAAGGAAGGAAGCGGGGAAGGAAGGAAGGAAGGAAGGAAGGAAGGAAGGAAGGAAGGAAGGAAGGAAGGAAGGAAGGATGGAAGGAAGGAAGCGGGGAAGGAAGGAAGGAAGGAAGGAAGGAAGGAAGGAAGGAAGGAAGGAAGGAAGGAAGGAAGGAAGGAAGGAAGGAAGGAAGGAAGGAAGAAGGGAAGCAGGGAAGGAATGAAGGAAGGAAGGAAGCAGGGAAGGAAGGAAGGAGGGAAGGAAGGAAGGAAGGAAGCAGGGAAGGAAGGAAGGAAGGAAGCAGGGAAGGAAGGAAGGAGGAAAGGAAGGAAGGAAGCAGGGAAGGAAGGAAGGAAGGAAGCAGGGAAGGAAGGAAGGAGGAAAGGAAGGAAGGAAGCAGGGAAGGAAGGAAGGAAGGAAGGAAGGAAGGAAGGAAGGAAGGAAGGAAGGAAGGAAGGAAGGAAGGAAGGAAGGAAGGAGGGAAGGTAGAGATGTTGAGTTTAATTATTATATCAAACCATGTTCAGTTTGTCATATATTAGAAAAGCAGTAGGTTGCTTACTCGTATAGAAGAGTATAAATACGAAAGTTGGCTTACAACAGCAACAAATACAATTTGTTGACGTCCAAAACATTTGAAACAAATCTCAAAGTGCTACAGAGAAAAAACAAGACCAAAACATGAGAATAAAAACAGTTAGTATGCTAGGAGGGAGACGGCAAGGAGAGGAAACGTGTATTGAGACATTGCTACTCACCTCTCTGATCTCCTTGATTTTAGACCCCCCCTTGCCAATGAGGGAGCCACACTGGCTGGCTGGGATGACCAGTCTCAGAGTGACCGGGGGCTTGCTGGTCACGGTGCCGTTGGCTACCAGGACGCTCAGGTCCTGCAGGGAACAGGGCCAGACAACGGGTTCACCTACTGGTATTCACTTGCTTTGTTAATGGTAAAACGAAGCATGGAGATAGGATCAACTAAGCAATCTATGACCACAAAGCTCTTCAAACTAACATGTAAACAATCTCTCTTTTTCCCTCTTGTCAGTTTCTTCCTCTCCCTCTCTCTTACAGTAACACCAATGGTCCAGGCAGACAGTGTTACTGTTGAAAGGATGTAGATGTGCTCGCCTTATTTGCAGCTGTATTGATTGCTATGGATATGGCAGACAGTATTTGCTGAGGTCAAATGTATTCATGGGTTGCCCCCTCCCTGCCTTCCCCTGAAACCCTGGAGCTGACTGTGTGGAATATCTTTCTTGTGTGACATTCACAGTGACAGAGCCACCTCTGAATCAAATCAATTCAAATGAAACTTCTCTACACAGCAAAATATGTAGTGTTAATTTTTGTTAATTTTCCAGTGAAAATTATTTAGAGTTGATGGGTGTTGATTTGGGTGTTTTTTGAACACTTGCAGTGTTGAAATGGGTTAGGGTTAGGGGTTAGGGTTCTGGGGTCGGTGTTCTTTATGGGAGTTGATTGAATGCACTCCTGACAGAGTTAATTACACATCCAGTTTAACACAGGTGCTGCTCGCTGCAGAACCATGTGGCCATTATTTTTAATAATATGACTTTTGACTATACAATTTCAGATATAAAACAACACTGCATGTTAAACTAACACTCCTAGTGAAAGGGAATAATAGTTAAAAAATGCACACTTTAATATGTCATAAAACAACACTCTGAATGTTAGTAATGAGTTATCTCCTATCTCCCAGAACTGATATGAGTTATCTCCCAGAACTGATATGAGTTATCTCCCAGAACTGACATGAGTTATCTCCCAGATCTGATACGATTATATCCCAGAACTGACATGAGTTATCTCCCAGAACTGATATGAGTTATCTCCTATCTCCCAGAACTGATATGAGTTATCTCCTATCTCCCAGAACTGATATGAGTTATCTCCCAGAACTGACATGAGTTATCTCCTATCTCCCAGAACTGATATGAGTTATCTGCCAGAACTGATATGAGTTATCTCCCAGAACTGATATGAGTTATCTCCTATCTCCCAGAACTGATATGAGTTATCTCCTATCTCCCAGAACTGACATGAGTTATCTCCCAGAACTGATATGAGTTATCTCCTATCTCCCAGAACTGATATGAGTTATCTCCTATCTCCCAGAACTGATATGAGTTATCTGCCATAACTGATATGAGTTATCTCCCAGAACTGACATGAGTTATCTCCTATGTCCCAGAACTGATATGAGTTATCTCCCAGAACTGACATGAGTTATCTCCTATCTCCCAGAACTGACATGAGTTATCTCCTATCTCCCAGAACTGATATGAGTTATCTCCCAGAACTGACATGAGTTATCTCCCAGAACTGATATGAGTTATCTCCCAGAACTGATATGAGTTATCTCCCAGAACTGATATGAGTTATCTCCTATCTCCCAGAACTGATATGAGTTATCTCCCAGAACTGATATGATATATCTCCCAGAACTGACATGAGTTATCTCCTAGAACTGACATGAGTTATCTCCTATCTCCAAGAACTGATATGAGTTATCTCCCAGAACTGATGAGTTATCTCCCAGAACTGATATGAGTTATCTCCCAGAACTGATATGAGTTATCTCCCAGAACTGACATGAGTTATCTCCCAGAACTGATATGAGTTATCTCCTATCTCCCAGAACTGATATGTTATCTCATATCTCCCAGAACTGATATGAGTTATCTGCCAGATATGAGTTATCTCCCAGAACTGATATGAGTTATCTCCCATCTCCCAGAACTGACATGAGTTATCTCCCAGAACTGATATGAGTTATCTCCCAGAACTGATATGAGTTATCTCCTATCTCCCAGAACTGATATGAGTTATCTCCCAGAACTGACATGAGTTATCTCCCAGAACTGATATGAGTTATCTCCCAGAACTGACATGAGTTATCTCTCAGAACTGACATGAGTTATCTCCCAGAACTGATATGAGTTATCTCCCAGAACTGACATGAGTTATCTCCCAGAACTGATATGAGTTATCTCCCAGAACTGATATGAGTTATCTCCTATCTCCCAGAACTGATATGAGTTATCTCCCAGAACTGACATGAGTTATCTCCCAGAACTGATATGAGTTATCTCCCAGAACTGACATGAGTTATCTCCCAGAACTGATATGAGTTATCTCCCAGAACTGACATGAGTTATCTCTCAGAACTGATGAGTTATCTCCAAGAACTGATATGAGTTATCTCCCAGAACTGATATGAGTTATCTCCCAGAACTGATATGAGTTATCTCCCAGAACTGATATGAGTTATCTCCCAGAACTGATATGAGTTATCTCCTATCTCCCAGAACTGATATGAGTTATCTCCCAGAACTGATATGAGTTATCTCCCAGAACTGACATGAGTTATCTCCCAGAACCGATATGATTATCTCCCAGAACTGACATGAGTTATCTCCCAGAACTGACATGAGTTATCTCCCAGAACTGACATGAGTTATCTCCTATCTCCCAGAACTGATATGAGTTATCTCCCAGAACTGATATGAGTTATCTCCTATCTCCCAGAACTGATATGAGTTATCTCCCAGAACTGATATGAGTTATCTCCCAGAACTGACATGAGTTATCTCCCAGAACTGATATGATTATATCCCAGAACTGACATGAGTTATCTCCCAGAACTGATATGAGTTATCTCCCAGAACTGACATGAGTTATCTCCTATCTGCCAGAACTGATATGAGTTATCTCCCAGAACTGATATGAGTTATCTCCTATCTCCCAGAACTGATATGAGTTATCTCCTATCTCCCAGAACTGACATGAGTTATCTCCCAGAACTGATATGAGTTATCTCCTATCTCCCAGAACTGATATGAGTTATCGCCTATCTCCCAGAACTGATATGAGTTATCTGCCATAACTGATATGATATATCTCCCAGAACTGACATGAGTTATCTCCCAGAACTGATATGAGTTATCTCCCAGAACTGATATGAGTTATCTCCCAGAACTGATATGAGTTATATCCCAGAACTGATATGAGTTATCTCCTATCTCCCAGAACTGATATGAGTTATCTCCCAGAACTGATATGATATATCTCCCAGAACTGACATGAGTTATCTCCTAGAACTGACATGAGTTATCTCCTATCTCCAAGAACTGATATGAGTTATCTCCCAGAACTGATGAGTTATCTCCCAGAACTGATATGAGTTATCTCCCAGAACTGATATGAGTTATCTCCCAGAACTGACATGAGTTATCTCCCAGAACTGATATGAGTTATCTCCTATCTCCCAGAACTGATATGTTATCTCCTATCTCCCAGAACTGATATGAGTTATCTCCCAGAACTGACATGAGTTATCTCCTATCTCCCAGAACTGATATGAGTTATCTGCCAGAACTGATATGAGTTATCTCCCAGAACTGATATGAGTTATCTCCTATCTCCCAGAACTGATATGAGTTATCTCCTATCTCCCAGAACTGACATGAGTTATCTCCCAGAACTGATATGAGTTATCTCCTATCTCCCAGAACTGATATGAGTTATCGCCTATCTCCCAGAACTGATATGAGTTATCTGCCATAACTGATATGAGTTATCTCCCAGAACTGACATGAGTTATCTCCCAGAACTGATATGAGTTATCTCCCAGAACTGACATGAGTTATCTCCCAGAACTGATATGAGTTATCTCCCAGAACTGATATGAGTTATCTCCCAGAACTGATATGAGTTATCTCCCAGAACTGATATGAGTTATCTCCTATCTCCCAGAACTGATATGAGTTATCTCCCAGAACTGATATGAGTTATCTCCCAGAACTGACATGAGTTATCTCCCAGAACCAATATGATTATCTCCCAGAACCAATATGATTATCTCCCAGAACTGATATGAGTTATCTCCTATCTCCCAGAACTGATATGAGTTATCTCCCAGAACTGATATGAGTTATCTCCCAGAACTGACATGAGTTATCTCCCAGAACTGATATGATTATCTCCCAGATCTGACATGAGTTATCTCCCAGAACTGATATGAGTTATCTCCTATCTCCCAGAACTGATATGAGTTATCTCCTATCTCCCAGAACTGATATGAGTTATCTCCCAGAACTGACATGAGTTATCTCCTATCTCCCAGAACTGATATGAGTTATCTGCCAGAACTGATATGAGTTATCTCCCAGAATTGATATGAGTTATCTCCTATCTCCCAGAACTGATATGAGTTATCTCCTATCTCCCAGAACTGACATGAGTTATCTCCCAGAACTAATATGAGTTATCTCCCAGAACTGATATGAGTTATCTCCTATCTCCCAGAACTGATATGAGTTATCTCCCAGAACTGACATGAGTTATCTCCCAGAACTGATATGAGTTATCTCCAAGAACTGACATGAGTTATCTCCCAGAACTGACATGAGTTATCTTCCAGAACTGACATGAGTTATCTCCCAGAACTGATATGAGTTATTTCCTATCTCCCAGAACTGATATGAGTTATCTCCCAGAACTGATATGAGTTATCTCCCAGAACTGACATGAGTTATCTCCCAGAACTGATATGAGTTATCTCCCAGAACTGACATGAGTTATCTCCCAGAACTGATGAGTTATCTCCAAGAACTGATATGAGTTATCTCCCAGAACTGATATGAGTTATCTCCCAGAACTGATATGAGTTATCTCCCAGAACTGACATGAGTTATCTCCCAGAACCAATATGATTATCTCCCAGAACTGACATGAGTTATCTCCCAGAACTGACATGAGTTATCTCCTATCTCCCAGAACTGATATGAGTTATCTCCTATCTCCCAGAACTGATATGAGTTATCTCCCAGAACTGATATGAGTTATCTCCCAGAACTGACATGAGTTATCTCCCAGAACTGATATGATTATCTCCCAGATCTGACATGAGTTATCTCCCAGAACTGATATGAGTTATCTCCTATCTCCCAGAACTGATATGAGTTATCTCCTATCTCCCAGAACTGATATGAGTTATCTCCCAGAACTGACATGAGTTATCTCCTATCTCCCAGAACTGATATGAGTTATCTGCCAGAACTGATATGAGTTATCTCCCAGAATTGATATGAGTTATCTCCTATCTCCCAGAACTGATATGAGTTATCTCCTATCTCCCAGAACTGACATGAGTTATCTCCCAGAACTAATATGAGTTATCTCCCAGAACTGATATGAGTTATCTCCTATCTCCCAGAACTGATATGAGTTATCTCCCAGAACTGACATGAGTTATCTCCCAGAACTGATATGAGTTATCTCCAAGAACTGACATGAGTTATCTCCCAGAACTGACATGAGTTATCTTCCAGAACTGACATGAGTTATCTCCCAGAACTGATATGAGTTATTTCCTATCTCCCAGAACTGATATGAGTTATCTCCCAGAACTGATATGAGTTATCTCCCAGAACTGACATGAGTTATCTCCCAGAACTGATATGAGTTATCTCCCAGAACTGACATGAGTTATCTCTCAGAACTGATGAGTTATCTCCAAGAACTGATATGAGTTATCTCCCAGAACTGATATGAGTTATCTCCCAGAACTGATATGAGTTATCTCCCAGAACTGATATGAGTTACCTCCTATCTCCCAGAACTGATATGAGTTATCTCCCAGAACTGATATGAGTTATCTCCCAGAACTGACATGAGTTATCTCCCAGAACCGATATGATTATCTCCCAGAACTGACATGAGTTATCTCCCAGAACTGACATGAGTTATCTCCCAGAACTGACATGAGTTATCTCCTATCTCCCAGAACTGATATGAGTTATCTCCCAGAACTGATATGAGTTATCTCCTATCTCCCAGAACTGATATGAGTTATCTCCTATCTCCCAGAACTGATATGAGTTATCTCCCAGAACTGACATGAGTTATCTCCCAGAACTGATATGAGTTATCTCCCAGAACTGACATGAGTTATCTCCCAGAACTGATATGAGTTATCTCCTATCTCCCAGAACTGATATGTTATCTCCTATCTCCCAGAACTGATATCAGTTATCTGCCAGATATGAGTTATCTCCCAGAACTGATATGAGTTATCTCCTATCTCCCAGAACTGACATGAGTTATCTCCCAGAACTGATATGAGTTATCTCCCAGAACTGATATGAGTTATCTCCTATCTCCCAGAACTGATATGATATATCTCCCAGAACTGACATGAGTTATCTCCTAGAACTGACATGAGTTATCTCCTATCTCCAAGAACTGATTTGAGTTATCTCCCAGAACTGATGAGTTATCTCCTATCTCCCAGAACTGATATGAGTTATCTCCCAGAACTGACATGAGTTATCTCCCAGAACTGATATGAGTTATCTCCTATCTCCCAGAACTGATATGTTATCTCCTATCTCCCAGAACTGATATGAGTTATCTGCCAGATATGAGTTATCTCCCAGAACTGATATGAGTTATCTCCTATCTCCCAGAACTGACATGAGTTATCTCCCAGAACTGATATGAGTTATCTCCCAGAACTGATATGAGTTATCTCCTATCTCCCAGAACTGATGAGTTATCTCCCAGAACTGACATGAGTTATCTCCCAGAACTGATATGAGTTATCTCCCAGAACTGACATGAGTTATCTCTCAGAACTGACATGAGTTATCTCCCAGAACTGATATGAGTTATCTCCCAGAACTGACATGAGTTATCTCCCAGAACTGATATGAGTTATCTCCTATCTCCCAGAACTGATATGAGTTATCTCCCAGAACTGACATGAGTTATCTCCCAGAACTGATATGAGTTATCTCCCAGAACTGACATGAGTTATCTCCCAGAACTGATATGAGTTATCTCCCAGAACTGACATGAGTTATCTCTCAGAACTGATGAGTTATCTCCAAGAACTGATATGAGTTATCTCCCAGAACTGATATGAGTTATCTCCCAGAACTGATATGAGTTATCTCCCAGAACTGATATGAGTTATCTCCTATCTCCCAGAACTGATATGAGTTATCTCCCAGAACTGATATGAGTTATCTCCCAGAACTGACATGAGTTATCTCCCAGAACCGATATGATTATCTCCCAGAACTGACATGAGTTATCTCCCAGAACTGACATGAGTTATCTCCCAGAACTGATATGAGTTATCTCCTATCTCCCAGAACTGATATGTTATCTCCTATCTCCCAGAACTGATATCAGTTATCTGCCAGATATGAGTTATCTCCCAGAACTGATATGAGTTATCTCCCAGAACTGACATGAGTTATCTCCCAGAACTGATATGAGTTATCTCCCAGAACTGACATGAGTTATCTCCCAGAACTGATATGAGTTATCTCCTATCTCCCAGAACTGATATGTTATCTCCTATCTCCCAGAACTGATATCAGTTATCTGCCAGATATGAGTTATCTCCCAGAACTGATATGAGTTATCTCCTATCTCCCAGAACTGACATGAGTTATCTCCCAGAACTGATATGAGTTATCTCCCAGAACTGATATGAGTTATCTCCTATCTCCCAGAACTGATATGATATATCTCCCAGAACTGACATGAGTTATCTCCTAGAACTGACATGAGTTATCTCCTATCTCCAAGAACTGATTTGAGTTATCTCCCAGAACTGATGAGTTATCTCCTATCTCCCAGAACTGATATGAGTTATCTCCCAGAACTGACATGAGTTATCTCCCAGAACTGATATGAGTTATCTCCTATCTCCCAGAACTGATATGTTATCTCCTATCTCCCAGAACTGATATGAGTTATCTGCCAGATATGAGTTATCTCCCAGAACTGATATGAGTTATCTCCTATCTCCCAGAACTGACATGAGTTATCTCCCAGAACTGATATGAGTTATCTCCCAGAACTGATATGAGTTATCTCCTATCTCCCAGAACTGATGAGTTATCTCCCAGAACTGACATGAGTTATCTCCCAGAACTGATATGAGTTATCTCCCAGAACTGACATGAGTTATCTCTCAGAACTGACATGAGTTATCTCCCAGAACTGATATGAGTTATCTCCCAGAACTGACATGAGTTATCTCCCAGAACTGATATGAGTTATCTCCCAGAACTGATATGAGTTATCTCCTATCTCCCAGAACTGATATGAGTTATCTCCCAGAACTGACATGAGTTATCTCCCAGAACTGATATGAGTTATCTCCCAGAACTGACATGAGTTATCTCCCAGAACTGATATGAGTTATCTCCCAGAACTGACATGAGTTATCTCTCAGAACTGATGAGTTATCTCCAAGAACTGATATGAGTTATCTCCCAGAACTGATATGAGTTATCTCCCAGAACTGATATGAGTTATCTCCCAGAACTGATATGAGTTATCTCCTATCTCCCAGAACTGATATGAGTTATCTCCCAGAACTGATATGAGTTATCTCCCAGAACTGACATGAGTTATCTCCCAGAACCGATATGATTATCTCCCAGAACTGACATGAGTTATCTCCCAGAACTGACATGAGTTATCTCCCAGAACTGATATGAGTTATCTCCTATCTCCCAGAACTGATATGTTATCTCCTATCTCCCAGAACTGATATCAGTTATCTGCCAGATATGAGTTATCTCCCAGAACTGATATGAGTTATCTCCTATCTCCCAGAACTGACATGAGTTATCTCCCAGAACTGATATGAGTTATCTCCCAGAACTGATATGAGTTATCTCCTATCTCCCAGAACTGATATGATATATCTCCCAGAACTGACATGAGTTATCTCCTAGAACTGACATGAGTTATCTCCTATCTCCAAGAACTGATATGAGTTATCTCCCAGAACTGATGAGTTATCTCCTATCTCCCAGAACTGATATGAGTTATCTCCCAGAACTGACATGAGTTATCTCCCAGAACTGATATGAGTTATCTCCTATCTCCCAGAACTGATATGTTATCTCCTATCTCCCAGAACTGATATGAGTTATCTGCCAGATATGAGTTATCTCCCAGAACTGATATGAGTTATCTCCTATCTCCCAGAACTGACATGAGTTATCTCCCAGAACTGATATGAGTTATCTCCCAGAACTGATATGAGTTATCTCCTATCTCCCAGAACTGATATGAGTTATCTCCCAGAACTGACATGAGTTATCTCCCAGAACTGATATGAGTTATCTCCCAGAACTGACATGAGTTATCTCTCAGAACTGACATGAGTTATCTCCCAGAACTGATATGAGTTATCTCCCAGAACTGACATGAGTTATCTCCCAGAACTGATATGAGTTATCTCCCAGAACTGATATGAGTTATCTCCTATCTCCCAGAACTGATATGAGTTATCTCCCAGAACTGACATGAGTTATCTCCCAGAACTGATATGAGTTATCTCCCAGAACTGACATGAGTTATCTCCCAGAACTGATATGAGTTATCTCCCAGAACTGACATGAGTTATCTCTCAGAACTGATGAGTTATCTCCAAGAACTGATATGAGTTATCTCCCAGAACTGATATGAGTTATCTCCCAGAACTGATATGAGTTATCTCCCAGAACTGATATGAGTTATCTCCTATCTCCCAGAACTGATATGAGTTATCTCCCAGAACTGATATGAGTTATCTCCCAGAACTGACATGAGTTATCTCCCAGAACCGATATGATTATCTCCCAGAACTGACATGAGTTATCTCCCAGAACTGACATGAGTTATCTCCCAGAACTGACATGAGTTATCTCCTATCTCCCAGAACTGATATGAGTTATCTCCCAGAACTGATATGAGTTATCTCCTATCTCCCAGAACTGATATGAGTTATCTCCCAGAACTTATATGAGTTATCTCCCAGAACTGACATGAGTTATCTCCCAGAACTGATATGATTATATCCCAGAACTGACATGAGTTATCTCCCAGAAATGATATGAGTTATCTCCTATCTCCCAGAACTGATATGAGTTATCTCCTATCTCCCAGAACTGATATGAGTTATCTCCCAGAACTGACATGAGTTATCTCCTATCTCCCAGAACTGATATGAGTTATCTGCCAGAACTGATATGAGTTATCTCCCAGAACTGATATGAGTTATCTCCTATCTCCCAGAACTGATATGAGTTATCTCCTATCTCCCAGAACTGACATGAGTTATCTCCCAGAACTGATATGAGTTATCTCCTATCTCCCAGAACTGATATGAGTTATCGCCTATCTCCCAGAACTGATATGAGTTATCTGCCATAACTGATATGAGTTATCTCCCAGAACTGACATGAGTTATCTCCTATGTCCCAAAACTGATATGAGTTATCTCCCAGAACTGACATGAGTTATCTCCCAGAACTGATATGAGTTATCTCCCAGAACTGATATGAGTTATCTCCCAGAACTGATATGAGTTATCTCCTATCTCCCAGAACTGATATGAGTTATCTCCCAGAACTGATATGAGTTATCTCCCAGAACTGACATGAGTTATCTCCCAGAACCAATATGATTATCTCCCAGAACTGACATGAGTTATCTCCCAGAACTGACATGAGTTATCTCCCAGAACTGACATGAGTTATCTCCTATCTCCCAGAACTGATATGAGTTATCTCCTATCACCCAGAACTGATATGAGTTATCTCCCAGAACTGATATGAGTTATCTCCCAGAACTGACATGAGTTATCTCCCAGAACTGATATGATTATCTCCCAGATCTGACATGAGTTATCTCCCAGAACTGATATGAGTTATCTCCTATCTCCCAGAACTGATATGAGTTATCTCCTATCTCCCAGAACTGATATGAGTTATCTCCCAGAACTGACATGAGTTATCTCCTATCTCCCAGAACTGATATGAGTTATCTGCCAGAACTGATATGAGTTATCTCCCAGAACTGATATGAGTTATCTCCTATCTCCCAGAACTGATATGAGTTATCTCCTATCTCCCAGAACTGACATGAGTTATCTCCCAGAACTAATATGAGTTATCTCCCAGAACTGATATGAGTTATCTCCTATCTCCCAGAACTGATATGAGTTATCTCCCAGAACTGACATGAGTTATCTCCCAGAACTGATATGAGTTATCTCCAAGAACTGACATGAGTTATCTCCCAGAACTGACATGAGTTATCTTCCAGAACTGACATGAGTTATCTCCCAGAACTGATATGAGTTATCTCCTATCTCCCAGAACTGATATGAGTTATCTCCCAGAACTGACATGAGTTATCTCCCAGAACTGATATGAGTTATCTCCTATCTCCCAGAACTGATATGAGTTATCTCCCAGAACTGACATGAGTTATCTCCCAGAACTGATATGAGTTATCTCCAAGAACTGACATGAGTTATCTCCCAGAACTGATATGAGTTATCTCCCAGAACTGACATGAGTTATCTCTCAGAACTGATGAGTTATCTCCAAGAACTGATATGAGTTATCTCCCAGAACTGATATGAGTTATCTCCCAGAACTGATATGAGTTATCTCCCAGAACTGATATGAGTTATCTCCTATCTCCCAGAACTGATATGAGTTATCTCCCAGAACTGATATGAGTTATCTCCCAGAACTGACATGAGTTATCTCCCAGAACTGATATGATTATATCCCAGAACTGACATGAGTTATCTCCCAGAACTGATATGAGTTATCTCCTATCTCCCAGAACTGATATGAGTTATCTCCTATCTCCCAGAACTGATATGAGTTATCTGCCAGAACTGATATGAGTTATCTCCCAGAACTGATATGAGTTATCTCCTATCTCCCAGAACTGATATGAGTTATCTCCCAGAACTGATATGAGTTATCTCCTATCTCCCAGAACTGATATGAGTTATCTCCCAGAACTGACATGAGTTATCTCCCAGAACTGATATGAGTTATCTCCCAGAACTGACATGAGTTATCTCCCAGAACTGATATGAGTTATCTCCCAGAACTGACATGAGTTATCTCTCAGAACTGATGAGTTATCTCCAAGAACTGATATGAGTTATCTCCCAGAACTGATATGAGTTATCTCCCAGAACTGATATGAGTTATCTCCCAGAACTGATATGAGTTATCTCCCAGAACTGATATGAGTTATCTCCTATCTCCCAGAACTGATATGAGTTATCTCCCAGAACTGATATGAGTTATCTCCCAGAACTGACATGAGTTATCTCCCAGAACCGATATGATTATCTCCCAGAACTGACATGAGTTATCTCCCAGAACTGACATGAGTTATCTCCCAGAACTGACATGAGTTATCTCCTATCTCCCAGAACTGATATGAGTTATCTCCCAGAACTGATATGAGTTATCTCCTATCTCCCAGAACTGATATGAGTTATCTCCCAGAACTGATATGAGTTATCTCCCAGAACTGACATGAGTTATCTCCCAGAACTGATATGATTATATCCCAGAACTGACATGAGTTATCTCCCAGAACTGATATGAGTTATCTCCCAGAACTGACATGAGTTATCTCCTATCTGCCAGAACTGATATGAGTTATCTCCCAGAACTGATATGAGTTATCTCCTATCTCCCAGAACTGATATGAGTTATCTCCTATCTCCCAGAACTGACATGAGTTATCTCCCAGAACTGATATGAGTTATCTCCTATCTCCCAGAACTGATATGAGTTATCGCCTATCTCCCAGAACTGATATGAGTTATCTGCCATAACTGATATGATATATCTCCCAGAACTGACATGAGTTATCTCCCAGAACTGATATGAGTTATCTCCCAGAACTGATATGAGTTATCTCCCAGAACTGATATGAGTTATATCCCAGAACTGATATGAGTTATCTCCTATCTCCCAGAACTGATATGAGTTATCTCCCAGAACTGATATGATATATCTCCCAGAACTGACATGAGTTATCTCCTAGAACTGACATGAGTTATCTCCTATCTCCAAGAACTGATATGAGTTATCTCCCAGAACTGATGAGTTATCTCCCAGAACTGATATGAGTTATCTCCCAGAACTGATATGAGTTATCTCCCAGAACTGACATGAGTTATCTCCCAGAACTGATATGAGTTATCTCCTATCTCCCAGAACTGATATGTTATCTCCTATCTCCCAGAACTGATATGAGTTATCTCCCAGAACTGACATGAGTTATCTCCTATCTCCCAGAACTGATATGAGTTATCTGCCAGAACTGATATGAGTTATCTCCCAGAACTGATATGAGTTATCTCCTATCTCCCAGAACTGATATGAGTTATCTCCTATCTCCCAGAACTGACATGAGTTATCTCCCAGAACTGATATGAGTTATCTCCTATCTCCCAGAACTGATATGAGTTATCGCCTATCTCCCAGAACTGATATGAGTTATCTGCCATAACTGATATGAGTTATCTCCCAGAACTGACATGAGTTATCTCCCAGAACTGATATGAGTTATCTCCCAGAACTGACATGAGTTATCTCCCAGAACTGATATGAGTTATCTCCCAGAACTGATATGAGTTATCTCCCAGAACTGATATGAGTTATCTCCCAGAACTGATATGAGTTATCTCCTATCTCCCAGAACTGATATGAGTTATCTCCCAGAACTGATATGAGTTATCTCCCAGAACTGACATGAGTTATCTCCCAGAACCAATATGATTATCTCCCAGAACCAATATGATTATCTCCCAGAACTGATATGAGTTATCTCCTATCTCCCAGAACTGATATGAGTTATCTCCCAGAACTGATATGAGTTATCTCCCAGAACTGACATGAGTTATCTCCCAGAACTGATATGATTATCTCCCAGATCTGACATGAGTTATCTCCCAGAACTGATATGAGTTATCTCCTATCTCCCAGAACTGATATGAGTTATCTCCTATCTCCCAGAACTGATATGAGTTATCTCCCAGAACTGACATGAGTTATCTCCTATCTCCCAGAACTGATATGAGTTATCTGCCAGAACTGATATGAGTTATCTCCCAGAATTGATATGAGTTATCTCCTATCTCCCAGAACTGATATGAGTTATCTCCTATCTCCCAGAACTGACATGAGTTATCTCCCAGAACTAATATGAGTTATCTCCCAGAACTGATATGAGTTATCTCCTATCTCCCAGAACTGATATGAGTTATCTCCCAGAACTGACATGAGTTATCTCCCAGAACTGATATGAGTTATCTCCAAGAACTGACATGAGTTATCTCCCAGAACTGACATGAGTTATCTTCCAGAACTGACATGAGTTATCTCCCAGAACTGATATGAGTTATTTCCTATCTCCCAGAACTGATATGAGTTATCTCCCAGAACTGATATGAGTTATCTCCCAGAACTGACATGAGTTATCTCCCAGAACTGATATGAGTTATCTCCCAGAACTGACATGAGTTATCTCCCAGAACTGATGAGTTATCTCCAAGAACTGATATGAGTTATCTCCCAGAACTGATATGAGTTATCTCCCAGAACTGATATGAGTTATCTCCCAGAACTGACATGAGTTATCTCCCAGAACCAATATGATTATCTCCCAGAACTGACATGAGTTATCTCCCAGAACTGACATGAGTTATCTCCTATCTCCCAGAACTGATATGAGTTATCTCCTATCTCCCAGAACTGATATGAGTTATCTCCCAGAACTGATATGAGTTATCTCCCAGAACTGACATGAGTTATCTCCCAGAACTGATATGATTATCTCCCAGATCTGACATGAGTTATCTCCCAGAACTGATATGAGTTATCTCCTATCTCCCAGAACTGATATGAGTTATCTCCTATCTCCCAGAACTGATATGAGTTATCTCCCAGAACTGACATGAGTTATCTCCTATCTCCCAGAACTGATATGAGTTATCTGCCAGAACTGATATGAGTTATCTCCCAGAATTGATATGAGTTATCTCCTATCTCCCAGAACTGATATGAGTTATCTCCTATCTCCCAGAACTGACATGAGTTATCTCCCAGAACTAATATGAGTTATCTCCCAGAACTGATATGAGTTATCTCCTATCTCCCAGAACTGATATGAGTTATCTCCCAGAACTGACATGAGTTATCTCCCAGAACTGATATGAGTTATCTCCAAGAACTGACATGAGTTATCTCCCAGAACTGACATGAGTTATCTTCCAGAACTGACATGAGTTATCTCCCAGAACTGATATGAGTTATTTCCTATCTCCCAGAACTGATATGAGTTATCTCCCAGAACTGATATGAGTTATCTCCCAGAACTGACATGAGTTATCTCCCAGAACTGATATGAGTTATCTCCCAGAACTGACATGAGTTATCTCTCAGAACTGATGAGTTATCTCCAAGAACTGATATGAGTTATCTCCCAGAACTGATATGAGTTATCTCCCAGAACTGATATGAGTTATCTCCCAGAACTGATATGAGTTACCTCCTATCTCCCAGAACTGATATGAGTTATCTCCCAGAACTGATATGAGTTATCTCCCAGAACTGACATGAGTTATCTCCCAGAACCGATATGATTATCTCCCAGAACTGACATGAGTTATCTCCCAGAACTGACATGAGTTATCTCCCAGAACTGACATGAGTTATCTCCTATCTCCCAGAACTGATATGAGTTATCTCCCAGAACTGATATGAGTTATCTCCTATCTCCCAGAACTGATATGAGTTATCTCCTATCTCCCAGAACTGATATGAGTTATCTCCCAGAACTGACATGAGTTATCTCCCAGAACTGATATGAGTTATCTCCCAGAACTGACATGAGTTATCTCCCAGAACTGATATGAGTTATCTCCTATCTCCCAGAACTGATATGTTATCTCCTATCTCCCAGAACTGATATCAGTTATCTGCCAGATATGAGTTATCTCCCAGAACTGATATGAGTTATCTCCTATCTCCCAGAACTGACATGAGTTATCTCCCAGAACTGATATGAGTTATCTCCCAGAACTGATATGAGTTATCTCCTATCTCCCAGAACTGATATGATATATCTCCCAGAACTGACATGAGTTATCTCCTAGAACTGACATGAGTTATCTCCTATCTCCAAGAACTGATTTGAGTTATCTCCCAGAACTGATGAGTTATCTCCTATCTCCCAGAACTGATATGAGTTATCTCCCAGAACTGACATGAGTTATCTCCCAGAACTGATATGAGTTATCTCCTATCTCCCAGAACTGATATGTTATCTCCTATCTCCCAGAACTGATATGAGTTATCTGCCAGATATGAGTTATCTCCCAGAACTGATATGAGTTATCTCCTATCTCCCAGAACTGACATGAGTTATCTCCCAGAACTGATATGAGTTATCTCCCAGAACTGATATGAGTTATCTCCTATCTCCCAGAACTGATGAGTTATCTCCCAGAACTGACATGAGTTATCTCCCAGAACTGATATGAGTTATCTCCCAGAACTGACATGAGTTATCTCTCAGAACTGACATGAGTTATCTCCCAGAACTGATATGAGTTATCTCCCAGAACTGACATGAGTTATCTCCCAGAACTGATATGAGTTATCTCCCAGAACTGATATGAGTTATCTCCTATCTCCCAGAACTGATATGAGTTATCTCCCAGAACTGACATGAGTTATCTCCCAGAACTGATATGAGTTATCTCCCAGAACTGACATGAGTTATCTCCCAGAACTGATATGAGTTATCTCCCAGAACTGACATGAGTTATCTCTCAGAACTGATGAGTTATCTCCAAGAACTGATATGAGTTATCTCCCAGAACTGATATGAGTTATCTCCCAGAACTGATATGAGTTATCTCCCAGAACTGATATGAGTTATCTCCTATCTCCCAGAACTGATATGAGTTATCTCCCAGAACTGATATGAGTTATCTCCCAGAACTGACATGAGTTATCTCCCAGAACCGATATGATTATCTCCCAGAACTGACATGAGTTATCTCCCAGAACTGACATGAGTTATCTCCCAGAACTGATATGAGTTATCTCCTATCTCCCAGAACTGATATGTTATCTCCTATCTCCCAGAACTGATATCAGTTATCTGCCAGATATGAGTTATCTCCCAGAACTGATATGAGTTATCTCCCAGAACTGACATGAGTTATCTCCCAGAACTGATATGAGTTATCTCCCAGAACTGACATGAGTTATCTCCCAGAACTGATATGAGTTATCTCCTATCTCCCAGAACTGATATGTTATCTCCTATCTCCCAGAACTGATATCAGTTATCTGCCAGATATGAGTTATCTCCCAGAACTGATATGAGTTATCTCCTATCTCCCAGAACTGACATGAGTTATCTCCCAGAACTGATATGAGTTATCTCCCAGAACTGATATGAGTTATCTCCTATCTCCCAGAACTGATATGATATATCTCCCAGAACTGACATGAGTTATCTCCTAGAACTGACATGAGTTATCTCCTATCTCCAAGAACTGATTTGAGTTATCTCCCAGAACTGATGAGTTATCTCCTATCTCCCAGAACTGATATGAGTTATCTCCCAGAACTGACATGAGTTATCTCCCAGAACTGATATGAGTTATCTCCTATCTCCCAGAACTGATATGTTATCTCCTATCTCCCAGAACTGATATGAGTTATCTGCCAGATATGAGTTATCTCCCAGAACTGATATGAGTTATCTCCTATCTCCCAGAACTGACATGAGTTATCTCCCAGAACTGATATGAGTTATCTCCCAGAACTGATATGAGTTATCTCCTATCTCCCAGAACTGATGAGTTATCTCCCAGAACTGACATGAGTTATCTCCCAGAACTGATATGAGTTATCTCCCAGAACTGACATGAGTTATCTCTCAGAACTGACATGAGTTATCTCCCAGAACTGATATGAGTTATCTCCCAGAACTGACATGAGTTATCTCCCAGAACTGATATGAGTTATCTCCCAGAACTGATATGAGTTATCTCCTATCTCCCAGAACTGATATGAGTTATCTCCCAGAACTGACATGAGTTATCTCCCAGAACTGATATGAGTTATCTCCCAGAACTGACATGAGTTATCTCCCAGAACTGATATGAGTTATCTCCCAGAACTGACATGAGTTATCTCTCAGAACTGATGAGTTATCTCCAAGAACTGATATGAGTTATCTCCCAGAACTGATATGAGTTATCTCCCAGAACTGATATGAGTTATCTCCCAGAACTGATATGAGTTATCTCCTATCTCCCAGAACTGATATGAGTTATCTCCCAGAACTGATATGAGTTATCTCCCAGAACTGACATGAGTTATCTCCCAGAACCGATATGATTATCTCCCAGAACTGACATGAGTTATCTCCCAGAACTGACATGAGTTATCTCCCAGAACTGATATGAGTTATCTCCTATCTCCCAGAACTGATATGTTATCTCCTATCTCCCAGAACTGATATCAGTTATCTGCCAGATATGAGTTATCTCCCAGAACTGATATGAGTTATCTCCTATCTCCCAGAACTGACATGAGTTATCTCCCAGAACTGATATGAGTTATCTCCCAGAACTGATATGAGTTATCTCCTATCTCCCAGAACTGATATGATATATCTCCCAGAACTGACATGAGTTATCTCCTAGAACTGACATGAGTTATCTCCTATCTCCAAGAACTGATATGAGTTATCTCCCAGAACTGATGAGTTATCTCCTATCTCCCAGAACTGATATGAGTTATCTCCCAGAACTGACATGAGTTATCTCCCAGAACTGATATGAGTTATCTCCTATCTCCCAGAACTGATATGTTATCTCCTATCTCCCAGAACTGATATGAGTTATCTGCCAGATATGAGTTATCTCCCAGAACTGATATGAGTTATCTCCTATCTCCCAGAACTGACATGAGTTATCTCCCAGAACTGATATGAGTTATCTCCCAGAACTGATATGAGTTATCTCCTATCTCCCAGAACTGATATGAGTTATCTCCCAGAACTGACATGAGTTATCTCCCAGAACTGATATGAGTTATCTCCCAGAACTGACATGAGTTATCTCTCAGAACTGACATGAGTTATCTCCCAGAACTGATATGAGTTATCTCCCAGAACTGACATGAGTTATCT
Organism: Borostomias antarcticus; assembly: GCF_949987555.1. Classification (NCBI taxonomy): domain Eukaryota; kingdom Metazoa; phylum Chordata; class Actinopteri; order Stomiiformes; family Stomiidae; genus Borostomias; species Borostomias antarcticus. The sequence goes on from NC_140244.1 coordinate 9,060,933, forward strand.
CCCAGAACTGATATGAGTTATCTCCCAGAACTGATATGAGTTATCTCCTATCTCCCAGAACTGATATGAGTTATCTCCCAGAACTGACATGAGTTATCTCCCAGAACTGATATGAGTTATCTCCCAGAACTGACATGAGTTATCTCCCAGAACTGATATGAGTTATCTCCCAGAACTGACATGAGTTATCTCCAAGAACTGATATGAGTTATCTCCCAGAACTGATATGAGTTATCTCCCAGAACTGATATGAGTTATCTCCCAGAACTGATATGAGTTATCTCCTATCTCCCAGAACTGATATGAGTTATCTCCCAGAACTGATATGAGTTATCTCCCAGAACTGACATGAGTTATCTCCCAGAACCGATATGATTATCTCCCAGAACTGACATGAGTTATCTCCCAGAACTGACATGAGTTATCTCCCAGAACTGACATGAGTTATCTCCTATCTCCCAGAACTGATATGAGTTATCTCCCAGAACTGATATGAGTTATCTCCTATCTCCCAGAACTGATATGAGTTATCTCCCAGAACTTATATGAGTTATCTCCCAGAACTGACATGAGTTATCTCCCAGAACTGATATGATTATATCCCAGAACTGACATGAGTTATCTCCCAGAAATGATATGAGTTATCTCCTATCTCCCAGAACTGATATGAGTTATCTCCTATCTCCCAGAACTGATATGAGTTATCTCCCAGAACTGACATGAGTTATCTCCTATCTCCCAGAACTGATATGAGTTATCTGCCAGAACTGATATGAGTTATCTCCCAGAACTGATATGAGTTATCTCCTATCTCCCAGAACTGATATGAGTTATCTCCTATCTCCCAGAACTGACATGAGTTATCTCCCAGAACTGATATGAGTTATCTCCTATCTCCCAGAACTGATATGAGTTATCGCCTATCTCCCAGAACTGATATGAGTTATCTGCCATAACTGATATGAGTTATCTCCCAGAACTGACATGAGTTATCTCCTATGTCCCAAAACTGATATGAGTTATCTCCCAGAACTGACATGAGTTATCTCCCAGAACTGATATGAGTTATCTCCCAGAACTGATATGAGTTATCTCCCAGAACTGATATGAGTTATCTCCTATCTCCCAGAACTGATATGAGTTATCTCCCAGAACTGATATGAGTTATCTCCCAGAACTGACATGAGTTATCTCCCAGAACCAATATGATTATCTCCCAGAACTGACATGAGTTATCTCCCAGAACTGACATGAGTTATCTCCCAGAACTGACATGAGTTATCTCCTATCTCCCAGAACTGATATGAGTTATCTCCTATCACCCAGAACTGATATGAGTTATCTCCCAGAACTGATATGAGTTATCTCCCAGAACTGACATGAGTTATCTCCCAGAACTGATATGATTATCTCCCAGATCTGACATGAGTTATCTCCCAGAACTGATATGAGTTATCTCCTATCTCCCAGAACTGATATGAGTTATCTCCTATCTCCCAGAACTGATATGAGTTATCTCCCAGAACTGACATGAGTTATCTCCTATCTCCCAGAACTGATATGAGTTATCTGCCAGAACTGATATGAGTTATCTCCCAGAACTGATATGAGTTATCTCCTATCTCCCAGAACTGATATGAGTTATCTCCTATCTCCCAGAACTGACATGAGTTATCTCCCAGAACTAATATGAGTTATCTCCCAGAACTGATATGAGTTATCTCCTATCTCCCAGAACTGATATGAGTTATCTCCCAGAACTGACATGAGTTATCTCCCAGAACTGATATGAGTTATCTCCAAGAACTGACATGAGTTATCTCCCAGAACTGACATGAGTTATCTTCCAGAACTGACATGAGTTATCTCCCAGAACTGATATGAGTTATCTCCTATCTCCCAGAACTGATATGAGTTATCTCCCAGAACTGACATGAGTTATCTCCCAGAACTGATATGAGTTATCTCCTATCTCCCAGAACTGATATGAGTTATCTCCCAGAACTGACATGAGTTATCTCCCAGAACTGATATGAGTTATCTCCAAGAACTGACATGAGTTATCTCCCAGAACTGATATGAGTTATCTCCCAGAACTGACATGAGTTATCTCTCAGAACTGATGAGTTATCTCCAAGAACTGATATGAGTTATCTCCCAGAACTGATATGAGTTATCTCCCAGAACTGATATGAGTTATCTCCCAGAACTGATATGAGTTATCTCCTATCTCCCAGAACTGATATGAGTTATCTCCCAGAACTGATATGAGTTATCTCCCAGAACTGACATGAGTTATCTCCCAGAACTGATATGATTATATCCCAGAACTGACATGAGTTATCTCCCAGAACTGATATGAGTTATCTCCTATCTCCCAGAACTGATATGAGTTATCTCCTATCTCCCAGAACTGATATGAGTTATCTGCCAGAACTGATATGAGTTATCTCCCAGAACTGATATGAGTTATCTCCTATCTCCCAGAACTGATATGAGTTATCTCCTATCTCCCAGAACTGACATGAGTTATCTCCCAGAACTGATATGAGTTATCTCCTATCTCCCAGAACTGATATGAGTTATCGCCTATCTCCCAGAACTGATATGAGTTATCTGCCATAACTGATATGAGTTATCTCCCAGAACTGACATGAGTTATCTCCTATGTCCCAGAACTGATATGAGTTATCTCCCAGAACTGACATGAGTTATCTCCTATCTCCCAGAACTGACATGAGTTATCTCCTATGTCCCAGAACTGATATGAGTTATCTCCCAGAACTGACATGAGTTATCTCCTATCTCCCAGAACTGACATGAGTTATCTCCTATCTCCCAGAACTGATATGAGTTATCTCCCAGAACTGACATGAGTTATCTCCCAGAACTGATATGAGTTATCTCCCAGAACTGATATGAGTTATCTCCCAGAACTGATATGAGTTATCTCCTATCTCCCAGAACTGATATGAGTTAGCTCCCAGAACTGATATGAGTTATCTCCCAGAACTGACATGAGTTATCTCCCAGAACCAATATGATTATCTCCCAGAACTGACATGAGTTATCTCCCAGAACTGACATGAGTTATCTCCTATCTCCCAGAACTGATATGAGTTATCTCCTATCTCCCAGAACTGATATGAGTTATCTCCCAGAACTGATATGAGTTATCTCCCAGAACTGACATGAGTTATCTCCCAGAACTGATATGATTATCTCCCAGATCTGACATGAGTTATCTCCCAGAACTGATATGAGTTATCTCCTATCTCCCAGAACTGATATGAGTTATCTCCTATCTCCCAGAACTGATATGAGTTATCTCCCAGAACTGACATGAGTTATCTCCTATCTCCCAGAACTGATATGAGTTATTTGCCAGAACTGATATGAGTTATCTCCCAGAACTGATATGAGTTATCTCCTATCTCCCAGAACTGATATGAGTTATCTCCTATCTCCCAGAACTGACATGAGTTATCTCCCAGAACTAATATGAGTTATCTCCCAGAACTGATATGAGTTATCTCCTATCTCCCAGAACTGATATGAGTTATCTCCCAGAACTGACATGAGTTATCTCCCAGAACTGATATGAGTTATCTCCCAGAACTGACATGAGTTATCTCTCAGAACTGATGAGTTATCTCCAAGAACTGACATGAGTTATCTCCCAGAACTGACATGAGTTATCTTCCAGAACTGACATGAGTTATCTCCCAGAACTGATATGAGTTATCTCCTATCTCCCAGAACTGATATGAGTTATCTCCTATCTCCCAGAACTGATATGAGTTATCTCCCAGAAGTGATATGAGTTATCTCCCAGAACTGACATGAGTTATCTCCCAGAACTGATATGAGTTATCTCCCAGAACTGATATGAGTTATCTCCCAGAACTGATATGAGTTATCTCCTATCTCCCAGAACTGATATGAGTTATCTCCCAGAACTGATATGAGTTATCTCCCAGAACTGACATGAGTTATCTCCCAGAACCAATATGATTATCTCCCAGAACTGACATGAGTTATCTCCCAGAACTGACATGAGTTATCTCCCAGAACTGACATGAGTTATCTCCTATCTCCCAGAACTGATATGAGTTATCTCCTATCTCCCAGAACTGATATGAGTTATCTCCCAGAAGTGATATGAGTTATCTCCCAGAACTGACATGAGTTATCTCCCAGAACTGATATGAGTTATCTCCCAGAACTGATATGAGTTATCTCCCAGAACTGATATGAGTTATCTCCTATCTCCCAGAACTGATATGAGTTATCTCCCAGAACTGATATGATATATCTCCCAGAACTGACATGAGTTATCTCCTAGAACTGACATGAGTTATCTCCTATCTCCAAGAACTGATATGAGTTATCTCCCAGAACTGATATGAGTTATCTCCCAGAACTGACATGAGTTATCTCCCAGAACTGATATGAGTTATCTCCCAGAACTGACATGAGTTATCTCTCAGAACTGACATGAGTTATCTCCTATCTCCCAGAACTGATATGAGTTATCTCCCAGAACTGATATGAGTTATCTCCCAGAACTGACATGAGTTATCTCCCAGAACCGATATGATTATCTCCCAGAACTGACATGAGTTATCTCCCAGAACTGACATGAGTTATCTCCCAGAACTGACATGAGTTATCTCCTATCTCCCAGAACTGATATGAGTTATCTCCCAGAACTGATATGAGTTATCTCCTATCTCCCAGAACTGATATGAGTTATCTCCCAGAACTGATATGAGTTATCTCCCAGAACTGACATGAGTTATCTCCCAGAACTGATATGATTATATCCCAGAACTGACATGAGTTATCTCCCAGAACTGATATGAGTTATCTCCTATCTCCCAGAACTGATATGAGTTATCTCCCAGAACTGATATGATATATCTCCCAGAACTGACATGAGTTATCTCCTAGAACTGACATGAGTTATCTCCTATCTCCAAGAACTGATATGAGTTATCTCCCAGAACTGATGAGTTATCTCCTATCTCCCAGAACTGATATGAGTTATCTCCCAGAACTGACATGAGTTATCTCCCAGAACTGATATGAGTTATCTCCTATCTCCCAGAACTGATATGTTATCTCCTATCTCCCAGAACTGATATGAGTTATCTGCCAGATATGAGTTATCTCCCAGAACTGATATGAGTTATCTCCTATCTCCCAGAACTGACATGAGTTATCTCCCAGAACTGATATGAGTTATCTCCCAGAACTGATATGAGTTATCTCCTATCTCCCAGAACTGATATGAGTTATCTCCCAGAACTGACATGAGTTATCTCCCAGAACTGATATGAGTTATCTCCCAGAACTGACATGAGTTATCTCCCAGAACTGACATGAGTTATCTCCCAGAACTGATATGAGTTATCTCCTATCTCCCAGAACTGATATGTTATCTCCTATCTCCCAGAACTGATATGAGTTATCTGCCAGATATGAGTTATCTCCCAGAACTGATATGAGTTATCTCCTATCTCCCAGAACTGACATGAGTTATCTCCCAGAACTGATATGAGTTATCTCCCAGAACTGATATGAGTTATCTCCTATCTCCCAGAACTGATATGATATATCTCCCAGAACTGACATGAGTTATCTCCTAGAACTGACATGAGTTATCTCCTATCTCCAAGAACTGATATGAGTTATCTCCCAGAACTGATGAGTTATCTCCTATCTCCCAGAACTGATATGAGTTATCTCCCAGAACTGACATGAGTTATCTCCCAGAACTGATATGAGGTATCTCCTATCTCCCAGAACTGATATGTTATCTCCTATCTCCCAGAACTGATATGAGTTATCTGCCAGATATGCGTTATCTCCCAGAACTGATATGAGTTATCTGCCAGATATGCGTTATCTCCCAGAACTGATATGAGTTATCTCCTATCTCCCAGAACTGACACGAGTTATCTCCCAGAACTGATATGAGTTATCTCCCAGAACTGATATGAGTTATCTCCTATCTCCCAGAACTGATATGAGTTATCTCCCAGAACTGACATGAGTTATCTCCCAGAACTGATATGAGTTATCTCCCAGAACTGACATGAGTTATCTCTCAGAACTGACATGAGTTATCTCCCAGAACTGATATGTTATCTCCCAGAACTGACATGAGTTATCTCCCAGAACTGATATGAGTTATCTCCTATCTCCCAGAACTGATATGAGTTATCTCCCAGAACTGACATGAGTTATCTCCCAGAACTGATATGAGTTATCTCCCAGAACTGACATGAGTTATCTCCCAGAACTGATATGAGTTATCTCCCAGAACTGACATGAGTTATCTCTCAGAACTGACATGAGTTATCTCCCAGAACTGATATGAGTTATCTCCCAGAACTGACATGAGTTATCTCCCAGAACTGATATGAGTTATCTCCCAGAACTGATATGAGTTATCTCCTATCTCCCAGAACTGATATGAGTTATCTCCCAGAACTGACATGAGTTATCTCCCAGAACTGATATGAGTTATCTCCCAGAACTGACATGAGTTATCTCCCAGAACTGATATGAGTTATCTCCCAGAACTGACATGAGTTATCTCTCAGAACTGATGAGTTATCTCCAAGAACTGATATGAGTTATCTCCCAGAACTGATATGAGTTATCTCCCAGAACTGATATGAGTTATCTCCCAGAACTGATATGAGTTATCTCCTATCTCCCAGAACTGATATGAGTTATCTCCCAGAACTGATATGAGTTATCTCCCAGAACTGACATGAGTTATCTCCCAGAACCGATATGATTATCTCCCAGAACTGACATGAGTTATCTCCCAGAACTGACATGAGTTATCTCCCAGAACTGATATGAGTTATCTCCTATCTCCCAGAACTGATATGTTATCTCCTATCTCCCAGAACTGATATCAGTTATCTGCCAGATATGAGTTATCTCCCAGAACTGATATGAGTTATCTCCTATCTCCCAGAACTGACATGAGTTATCTCCCAGAACTGATATGAGTTATCTCCCAGAACTGATATGAGTTATCTCCTATCTCCCAGAACTGATATGATATATCTCCCAGAACTGACATGAGTTATCTCCTAGAACTGACATGAGTTATCTCCTATCTCCAAGAACTGATATGAGTTATCTCCCAGAACTGATGAGTTATCTCCTATCTCCCAGAACTGATATGAGTTATCTCCCAGAACTGACATGAGTTATCTCCCAGAACTGATATGAGTTATCTCCTATCTCCCAGAACTGATATGTTATCTCCTATCTCCCAGAACTGATATGAGTTATCTGCCAGATATGAGTTATCTCCCAGAACTGATATAAGTTATCTCCTATCTCCCAGAACTGACATGAGTTATCTCCCAGAACTGATATGAGTTATCTCCCAGAACTGATATGAGTTATCTCCTATCTCCCAGAACTGATATGAGTTATCTCCCAGAACTGACATGAGTTATCTCCCAGAACTGATATGAGTTATCTCCCAGAACTGACATGAGTTATCTCTCAGAACTGACATGAGTTATCTCCCAGAACTGATATGAGTTATCTCCCAGAACTGACATGAGTTATCTCCCAGAACTGATATGAGTTATCTCCCAGAACTGATATGAGTTATCTCCTATCTCCCAGAACTGATATGAGTTATCTCCCAGAACTGACATGAGTTATCTCCCAGAACTGATATGAGTTATCTCCCAGAACTGACATGAGTTATCTCCCAGAACTGATATGAGTTATCTCCCAGAACTGACATGAGTTATCTCTCAGAACTGATGAGTTATCTCCAAGAACTGATATGAGTTATCTCCCAGAACTGATATGAGTTATCTCCCAGAACTGATATGAGTTATCTCCCAGAACTGATATGAGTTATCTCCTATCTCCCAGAACTGATATGAGTTATCTCCCAGAACTGATATGAGTTATCTCCCAGAACTGACATGAGTTATCTCCCAGAACCGATATGATTATCTCCCAGAACTGACATGAGTTATCTCCCAGAACTGACATGAGTTATCTCCCAGAACTGACATGAGTTATCTCCTATCTCCCAGAACTGATATGAGTTATCTCCCAGAACTGATATGAGTTATCTCCTATCTCCCAGAACTGATATGAGTTATCTCCCAGAACTTATATGAGTTATCTCCCAGAACTGACATGAGTTATCTCCCAGAACTGATATGATTATATCCCAGAACTGACATGAGTTATCTCCCAGAAATGATATGAGTTATCTCCTATCTCCCAGAACTGATATGAGTTATCTCCTATCTCCCAGAACTGATATGAGTTATCTCCCAGAACTGACATGAGTTATCTCCTATCTCCCAGAACTGATATGAGTTATCTGCCAGAACTGATATGAGTTATCTCCCAGAACTGATATGAGTTATCTCCTATCTCCCAGAACTGATATGAGTTATCTCCTATCTCCCAGAACTGACATGAGTTATCTCCCAGAACTGATATGAGTTATCTCCTATCTCCCAGAACTGATATGAGTTATCGCCTATCTCCCAGAACTGATATGAGTTATCTGCCATAACTGATATGAGTTATCTCCCAGAACTGACATGAGTTATCTCCTATGTCCCAAAACTGATATGAGTTATCTCCCAGAACTGACATGAGTTATCTCCCAGAACTGATATGAGTTATCTCCCAGAACTGATATGAGTTATCTCCCAGAACTGATATGAGTTATCTCCTATCTCCCAGAACTGATATGAGTTATCTCCCAGAACTGATATGAGTTATCTCCCAGAACTGACATGAGTTATCTCCCAGAACCAATATGATTATCTCCCAGAACTGACATGAGTTATCTCCCAGAACTGACATGAGTTATCTCCCAGAACTGACATGAGTTATCTCCTATCTCCCAGAACTGATATGAGTTATCTCCTATCACCCAGAACTGATATGAGTTATCTCCCAGAACTGATATGAGTTATCTCCCAGAACTGACATGAGTTATCTCCCAGAACTGATATGATTATCTCCCAGATCTGACATGAGTTATCTCCCAGAACTGATATGAGTTATCTCCTATCTCCCAGAACTGATATGAGTTATCTCCTATCTCCCAGAACTGATATGAGTTATCTCCCAGAACTGACATGAGTTATCTCCTATCTCCCAGAACTGATATGAGTTATCTGCCAGAACTGATATGAGTTATCTCCCAGAACTGATATGAGTTATCTCCTATCTCCCAGAACTGATATGAGTTATCTCCTATCTCCCAGAACTGACATGAGTTATCTCCCAGAACTAATATGAGTTATCTCCCAGAACTGATATGAGTTATCTCCTATCTCCCAGAACTGATATGAGTTATCTCCCAGAACTGACATGAGTTATCTCCCAGAACTGATATGAGTTATCTCCAAGAACTGACATGAGTTATCTCCCAGAACTGACATGAGTTATCTTCCAGAACTGACATGAGTTATCTCCCAGAACTGATATGAGTTATCTCCTATCTCCCAGAACTGATATGAGTTATCTCCCAGAACTGACATGAGTTATCTCCCAGAACTGATATGAGTTATCTCCTATCTCCCAGAACTGATATGAGTTATCTCCCAGAACTGACATGAGTTATCTCCCAGAACTGATATGAGTTATCTCCAAGAACTGACATGAGTTATCTCCCAGAACTGATATGAGTTATCTCCCAGAACTGACATGAGTTATCTCTCAGAACTGATGAGTTATCTCCAAGAACTGATATGAGTTATCTCCCAGAACTGATATGAGTTATCTCCCAGAACTGATATGAGTTATCTCCCAGAACTGATATGAGTTATCTCCTATCTCCCAGAACTGATATGAGTTATCTCCCAGAACTGATATGAGTTATCTCCCAGAACTGACATGAGTTATCTCCCAGAACTGATATGATTATATCCCAGAACTGACATGAGTTATCTCCCAGAACTGATATGAGTTATCTCCTATCTCCCAGAACTGATATGAGTTATCTCCTATCTCCCAGAACTGATATGAGTTATCTGCCAGAACTGATATGAGTTATCTCCCAGAACTGATATGAGTTATCTCCTATCTCCCAGAACTGATATGAGTTATCTCCTATCTCCCAGAACTGACATGAGTTATCTCCCAGAACTGATATGAGTTATCTCCTATCTCCCAGAACTGATATGAGTTATCGCCTATCTCCCAGAACTGATATGAGTTATCTGCCATAACTGATATGAGTTATCTCCCAGAACTGACATGAGTTATCTCCTATGTCCCAGAACTGATATGAGTTATCTCCCAGAACTGACATGAGTTATCTCCTATCTCCCAGAACTGACATGAGTTATCTCCTATGTCCCAGAACTGATATGAGTTATCTCCCAGAACTGACATGAGTTATCTCCTATCTCCCAGAACTGACATGAGTTATCTCCTATCTCCCAGAACTGATATGAGTTATCTCCCAGAACTGATATGAGTTATCTCCCAGAACTGACATGAGTTATCTCCCAGAACTGATATGATTATCTCCCAGATCTGACATGAGTTATCTCCCAGAAATGATATGAGTTATCTCCTATCTCCCAGAACTGATATGAGTTATCTCCTATCTCCCAGAACTGATATGAGTTATCTCCCAGAACTGACATGAGTTATCTCCTATCTCCCAGAACTGATATGAGTTATCTGCCAGAACTGATATGAGTTATCTCCCAGAACTGATATGAGTTATCTCCTATCTCCCAGAACTGATATGAGTTATCTCCTATCTCCCAGAACTGACATGAGTTATCTCCCAGAACTGATATGAGTTATCTCCTATCTCCCAGAACTGATATGAGTTATCGCCTATCTCCCAGAACTGATATGAGTTATCTGCCATAACTGATATGAGTTATCTCCCAGAACTGACATGAGTTATCTCCTATGTCCCAAAACTGATATGAGTTATCTCCCAGAACTGACATGAGTTATCTCCCAGAACTGATATGAGTTATCTCCCAGAACTGATATGAGTTATCTCCCAGAACTGATATGAGTTATCTCCTATCTCCCAGAACTGATATGAGTTATCTCCCAGAACTGATATGAGTTATCTCCCAGAACTGACATGAGTTATCTCCCAGAACCAATATGATTATCTCCCAGAACTGACATGAGTTATCTCCCAGAACTGACATGAGTTATCTCCCAGAACTGACATGAGTTATCTCCTATCTCCCAGAACTGATATGAGTTATCTCCTATCACCCAGAACTGATATGAGTTATCTCCCAGAACTGATATGAGTTATCTCCCAGAACTGACATGAGTTATCTCCCAGAACTGATATGATTATCTCCCAGATCTGACATGAGTTATCTCCCAGAACTGATATGAGTTATCTCCTATCTCCCAGAACTGATATGAGTTATCTCCTATCTCCCAGAACTGATATGAGTTATCTCCCAGAACTGACATGAGTTATCTCCTATCTCCCAGAACTGATATGAGTTATCTGCCAGAACTGATATGAGTTATCTCCCAGAACTGATATGAGTTATCTCCTATCTCCCAGAACTGATATGAGTTATATCCTATCTCCCAGAACTGACATGAGTTATCTCCCAGAACTAATATGAGTTATCTCCCAGAACTGATATGAGTTATCTCCTATCTCCCAGAACTGATATGAGTTATCTCCCAGAACTGACATGAGTTATCTCCCAGAACTGATATGAGTTATCTCCAAGAACTGACATGAGTTATCTCCCAGAACTGACATGAGTTATCTTCCAGAACTGACATGAGTTATCTCCCAGAACTGATATGAGTTATCTCCTATCTCCCAGAACTGATATGAGTTATCTCCCAGAACTGACATGAGTTATCTCCCAGAACTGATATGAGTTATCTCCTATCTCCCAGAACTGATATGAGTTATCTCCCAGAACTGACATGAGTTATCTCCCAGAACTGATATGAGTTATCTCCAAGAACTGACATGAGTTATCTCCCAGAACTGATATGAGTTATCTCCCAGAACTGACATGAGTTATCTCTCAGAACTGATGAGTTATCTCCAAGAACTGATATGAGTTATCTCCCAGAACTGATATGAGTTATCTCCCAGAACTGATATGAGTTATCTCCCAGAACTGATATGAGTTATCTCCTATCTCCCAGAACTGATATGAGTTATCTCCCAGAACTGATATGAGTTATCTCCCAGAACTGACATGAGTTATCTCCCAGAACTGATATGATTATATCCCAGAACTGACATGAGTTATCTCCCAGAACTGATATGAGTTATCTCCTATCTCCCAGAACTGATATGAGTTATCTCCTATCTCCCAGAACTGATATGAGTTATCTGCCAGAACTGATATGAGTTATCTCCCAGAACTGATATGAGTTATCTCCTATCTCCCAGAACTGATATGAGTTATCTCCTATCTCCCAGAACTGACATGAGTTATCTCCCAGAACTGATATGAGTTATCTCCTATCTCCCAGAACTGATATGAGTTATCGCCTATCTCCCAGAACTGATATGAGTTATCTGCCATAACTGATATGAGTTATCTCCCAGAACTGACATGAGTTATCTCCTATGTCCCAGAACTGATATGAGTTATCTCCCAGAACTGACATGAGTTATCTCCTATCTCCCAGAACTGACATGAGTTATCTCCTATGTCCCAGAACTGATATGAGTTATCTCCCAGAACTGACATGAGTTATCTCCTATCTCCCAGAACTGACATGAGTTATCTCCTATCTCCCAGAACTGATATGAGTTATCTCCCAGAACTGACATGAGTTATCTCCCAGAACTGATATGAGTTATCTCCCAGAACTGATATGAGTTATCTCCCAGAACTGATATGAGTTATCTCCTATCTCCCAGAACTGATATGAGTTAGCTCCCAGAACTGATATGAGTTATCTCCCAGAACTGACATGAGTTATCTCCCAGAACCAATATGATTATCTCCCAGAACTGACATGAGTTATCTCCCAGAACTGACATGAGTTATCTCCTATCTCCCAGAACTGATATGAGTTATCTCCTATCTCCCAGAACTGATATGAGTTATCTCCCAGAACTGATATGAGTTATCTCCCAGAACTGACATGAGTTATCTCCCAGAACTGATATGATTATCTCCCAGATCTGACATGAGTTATCTCCCAGAACTGATATGAGTTATCTCCTATCTCCCAGAACTGATATGAGTTATCTCCTATCTCCCAGAACTGATATGAGTTATCTCCCAGAACTGACATGAGTTATCTCCTATCTCCCAGAACTGATATGAGTTATTTGCCAGAACTGATATGAGTTATCTCCCAGAACTGATATGAGTTATCTCCTATCTCCCAGAACTGATATGAGTTATCTCCTATCTCCCAGAACTGACATGAGTTATCTCCCAGAACTAATATGAGTTATCTCCCAGAACTGATATGAGTTATCTCCTATCTCCCAGAACTGATATGAGTTATCTCCCAGAACTGACATGAGTTATCTCCCAGAACTGATATGAGTTATCTCCCAGAACTGACATGAGTTATCTCTCAGAACTGATGAGTTATCTCCAAGAACTGACATGAGTTATCTCCCAGAACTGACATGAGTTATCTTCCAGAACTGACATGAGTTATCTCCCAGAACTGATATGAGTTATCTCCTATCTCCCAGAACTGATATGAGTTATCTCCTATCTCCCAGAACTGATATGAGTTATCTCCCAGAAGTGATATGAGTTATCTCCCAGAACTGACATGAGTTATCTCCCAGAACTGATATGAGTTATCTCCCAGAACTGATATGAGTTATCTCCCAGAACTGATATGAGTTATCTCCTATCTCCCAGAACTGATATGAGTTATCTCCCAGAACTGATATGAGTTATCTCCCAGAACTGACATGAGTTATCTCCCAGAACCAATATGATTATCTCCCAGAACTGACATGAGTTATCTCCCAGAACTGACATGAGTTATCTCCCAGAACTGACATGAGTTATCTCCTATCTCCCAGAACTGATATGAGTTATCTCCTATCTCCCAGAACTGATATGAGTTATCTCCCAGAAGTGATATGAGTTATCTCCCAGAACTGACATGAGTTATCTCCCAGAACTGATATGAGTTATCTCCCAGAACTGATATGAGTTATCTCCCAGAACTGATATGAGTTATCTCCTATCTCCCAGAACTGATATGAGTTATCTCCCAGAACTGATATGATATATCTCCCAGAACTGACATGAGTTATCTCCTAGAACTGACATGAGTTATCTCCTATCTCCAAGAACTGATATGAGTTATCTCCCAGAACTGATATGAGTTATCTCCCAGAACTGACATGAGTTATCTCCCAGAACTGATATGAGTTATCTCCCAGAACTGACATGAGTTATCTCTCAGAACTGACATGAGTTATCTCCTATCTCCCAGAACTGATATGAGTTATCTCCCAGAACTGATATGAGTTATCTCCCAGAACTGACATGAGTTATCTCCCAGAACCGATATGATTATCTCCCAGAACTGACATGAGTTATCTCCCAGAACTGACATGAGTTATCTCCCAGAACTGACATGAGTTATCTCCTATCTCCCAGAACTGATATGAGTTATCTCCCAGAACTGATATGAGTTATCTCCTATCTCCCAGAACTGATATGAGTTATCTCCCAGAACTGATATGAGTTATCTCCCAGAACTGACATGAGTTATCTCCCAGAACTGATATGATTATATCCCAGAACTGACATGAGTTATCTCCCAGAACTGATATGAGTTATCTCCTATCTCCCAGAACTGATATGAGTTATCTCCCAGAACTGATATGATATATCTCCCAGAACTGACATGAGTTATCTCCTAGAACTGACATGAGTTATCTCCTATCTCCAAGAACTGATATGAGTTATCTCCCAGAACTGATGAGTTATCTCCTATCTCCCAGAACTGATATGAGTTATCTCCCAGAACTGACATGAGTTATCTCCCAGAACTGATATGAGTTATCTCCTATCTCCCAGAACTGATATGTTATCTCCTATCTCCCAGAACTGATATGAGTTATCTGCCAGATATGAGTTATCTCCCAGAACTGATATGAGTTATCTCCTATCTCCCAGAACTGACATGAGTTATCTCCCAGAACTGATATGAGTTATCTCCCAGAACTGATATGAGTTATCTCCTATCTCCCAGAACTGATATGAGTTATCTCCCAGAACTGACATGAGTTATCTCCCAGAACTGATATGAGTTATCTCCCAGAACTGACATGAGTTATCTCCCAGAACTGACATGAGTTATCTCCCAGAACTGATATGAGTTATCTCCTATCTCCCAGAACTGATATGTTATCTCCTATCTCCCAGAACTGATATGAGTTATCTGCCAGATATGAGTTATCTCCCAGAACTGATATGAGTTATCTCCTATCTCCCAGAACTGACATGAGTTATCTCCCAGAACTGATATGAGTTATCTCCCAGAACTGATATGAGTTATCTCCCAGAACTGACATGAGTTATCTCCCAGAACTGATATGATTATCTCCCAGATCTGACATGAGTTATCTCCCAGAACTGATATGAGTTATCTCCTATCTCCCAGAACTGATATGAGTTATCTCCTATCTCCCAGAACTGATATGAGTTATCTCCCAGAACTGACATGAGTTATCTCCTATCTCCCAGAACTGATATGAGTTATTTGCCAGAACTGATATGAGTTATCTCCCAGAACTGATATGAGTTATCTCCTATCTCCCAGAACTGATATGAGTTATCTCCTATCTCCCAGAACTGACATGAGTTATCTCCCAGAACTAATATGAGTTATCTCCCAGAACTGATATGAGTTATCTCCTATCTCCCAGAACTGATATGAGTTATCTCCCAGAACTGACATGAGTTATCTCCCAGAACTGATATGAGTTATCTCCCAGAACTGACATGAGTTATCTCTCAGAACTGATGAGTTATCTCCAAGAACTGACATGAGTTATCTCCCAGAACTGACATGAGTTATCTTCCAGAACTGACATGAGTTATCTCCCAGAACTGATATGAGTTATCTCCTATCTCCCAGAACTGATATGAGTTATCTCCTATCTCCCAGAACTGATATGAGTTATCTCCCAGAAGTGATATGAGTTATCTCCCAGAACTGACATGAGTTATCTCCCAGAACTGATATGAGTTATCTCCCAGAACTGATATGAGTTATCTCCCAGAACTGATATGAGTTATCTCCTATCTCCCAGAACTGATATGAGTTATCTCCCAGAACTGATATGAGTTATCTCCCAGAACTGACATGAGTTATCTCCCAGAACCAATATGATTATCTCCCAGAACTGACATGAGTTATCTCCCAGAACTGACATGAGTTATCTCCCAGAACTGACATGAGTTATCTCCTATCTCCCAGAACTGATATGAGTTATCTCCTATCTCCCAGAACTGATATGAGTTATCTCCCAGAACTGATATGAGTTATCTCCCAGAACTGACATGAGTTATCTCCCAGAACCGATATGATTATCTCCCAGAACTGACATGAGTTATCTCCCAGAACTGACATGAGTTATCTCCCAGAACTGACATGAGTTATCTCCTATCTCCCAGAACTGATATGAGTTATCTCCCAGAACTGATATGAGTTATCTCCTATCTCCCAGAACTGATATGAGTTATCTCCCAGAACTTATATGAGTTATCTCCCAGAACTGACATGAGTTATCTCCCAGAACTGATATGATTATATCCCAGAACTGACATGAGTTATCTCCCAGAAATGATATGAGTTATCTCCTATCTCCCAGAACTGATATGAGTTATCTCCTATCTCCCAGAACTGATATGAGTTATCTCCCAGAACTGACATGAGTTATCTCCTATCTCCCAGAACTGATATGAGTTATCTGCCAGAACTGATATGAGTTATCTCCCAGAACTGATATGAGTTATCTCCTATCTCCCAGAACTGATATGAGTTATCTCCTATCTCCCAGAACTGACATGAGTTATCTCCCAGAACTGATATGAGTTATCTCCTATCTCCCAGAACTGATATGAGTTATCGCCTATCTCCCAGAACTGATATGAGTTATCTGCCATAACTGATATGAGTTATCTCCCAGAACTGACATGAGTTATCTCCTATGTCCCAAAACTGATATGAGTTATCTCCCAGAACTGACATGAGTTATCTCCCAGAACTGATATGAGTTATCTCCCAGAACTGATATGAGTTATCTCCCAGAACTGATATGAGTTATCTCCTATCTCCCAGAACTGATATGAGTTATCTCCCAGAACTGATATGAGTTATCTCCCAGAACTGACATGAGTTATCTCCCAGAACCAATATGATTATCTCCCAGAACTGACATGAGTTATCTCCCAGAACTGACATGAGTTATCTCCCAGAACTGACATGAGTTATCTCCTATCTCCCAGAACTGATATGAGTTATCTCCTATCACCCAGAACTGATATGAGTTATCTCCCAGAACTGATATGAGTTATCTCCCAGAACTGACATGAGTTATCTCCCAGAACTGATATGATTATCTCCCAGATCTGACATGAGTTATCTCCCAGAACTGATATGAGTTATCTCCTATCTCCCAGAACTGATATGAGTTATCTCCTATCTCCCAGAACTGATATGAGTTATCTCCCAGAACTGACATGAGTTATCTCCTATCTCCCAGAACTGATATGAGTTATCTGCCAGAACTGATATGAGTTATCTCCCAGAACTGATATGAGTTATCTCCTATCTCCCAGAACTGATATGAGTTATCTCCTATCTCCCAGAACTGACATGAGTTATCTCCCAGAACTAATATGAGTTATCTCCCAGAACTGATATGAGTTATCTCCTATCTCCCAGAACTGATATGAGTTATCTCCCAGAACTGACATGAGTTATCTCCCAGAACTGATATGAGTTATCTCCAAGAACTGACATGAGTTATCTCCCAGAACTGACATGAGTTATCTTCCAGAACTGACATGAGTTATCTCCCAGAACTGATATGAGTTATCTCCTATCTCCCAGAACTGATATGAGTTATCTCCCAGAACTGACATGAGTTATCTCCCAGAACTGATATGAGTTATCTCCTATCTCCCAGAACTGATATGAGTTATCTCCCAGAACTGACATGAGTTATCTCCCAGAACTGATATGAGTTATCTCCAAGAACTGACATGAGTTATCTCCCAGAACTGATATGAGTTATCTCCCAGAACTGACATGAGTTATCTCTCAGAACTGATGAGTTATCTCCAAGAACTGATATGAGTTATCTCCCAGAACTGATATGAGTTATCTCCCAGAACTGATATGAGTTATCTCCCAGAACTGATATGAGTTATCTCCTATCTCCCAGAACTGATATGAGTTATCTCCCAGAACTGATATGAGTTATCTCCCAGAACTGACATGAGTTATCTCCCAGAACTGATATGATTATATCCCAGAACTGACATGAGTTATCTCCCAGAACTGATATGAGTTATCTCCTATCTCCCAGAACTGATATGAGTTATCTCCTATCTCCCAGAACTGATATGAGTTATCTGCCAGAACTGATATGAGTTATCTCCCAGAACTGATATGAGTTATCTCCTATCTCCCAGAACTGATATGAGTTATCTCCTATCTCCCAGAACTGACATGAGTTATCTCCCAGAACTGATATGAGTTATCTCCTATCTCCCAGAACTGATATGAGTTATCGCCTATCTCCCAGAACTGATATGAGTTATCTGCCATAACTGATATGAGTTATCTCCCAGAACTGACATGAGTTATCTCCTATGTCCCAGAACTGATATGAGTTATCTCCCAGAACTGACATGAGTTATCTCCTATCTCCCAGAACTGACATGAGTTATCTCCTATGTCCCAGAACTGATATGAGTTATCTCCCAGAACTGACATGAGTTATCTCCTATCTCCCAGAACTGACATGAGTTATCTCCTATCTCCCAGAACTGATATGAGTTATCTCCCAGAACTGATATGAGTTATCTCCCAGAACTGACATGAGTTATCTCCCAGAACTGATATGATTATCTCCCAGATCTGACATGAGTTATCTCCCAGAAATGATATGAGTTATCTCCTATCTCCCAGAACTGATATGAGTTATCTCCTATCTCCCAGAACTGATATGAGTTATCTCCCAGAACTGACATGAGTTATCTCCTATCTCCCAGAACTGATATGAGTTATCTGCCAGAACTGATATGAGTTATCTCCCAGAACTGATATGAGTTATCTCCTATCTCCCAGAACTGATATGAGTTATCTCCTATCTCCCAGAACTGACATGAGTTATCTCCCAGAACTGATATGAGTTATCTCCTATCTCCCAGAACTGATATGAGTTATCGCCTATCTCCCAGAACTGATATGAGTTATCTGCCATAACTGATATGAGTTATCTCCCAGAACTGACATGAGTTATCTCCTATGTCCCAAAACTGATATGAGTTATCTCCCAGAACTGACATGAGTTATCTCCCAGAACTGATATGAGTTATCTCCCAGAACTGATATGAGTTATCTCCCAGAACTGATATGAGTTATCTCCTATCTCCCAGAACTGATATGAGTTATCTCCCAGAACTGATATGAGTTATCTCCCAGAACTGACATGAGTTATCTCCCAGAACCAATATGATTATCTCCCAGAACTGACATGAGTTATCTCCCAGAACTGACATGAGTTATCTCCCAGAACTGACATGAGTTATCTCCTATCTCCCAGAACTGATATGAGTTATCTCCTATCACCCAGAACTGATATGAGTTATCTCCCAGAACTGATATGAGTTATCTCCCAGAACTGACATGAGTTATCTCCCAGAACTGATATGATTATCTCCCAGATCTGACATGAGTTATCTCCCAGAACTGATATGAGTTATCTCCTATCTCCCAGAACTGATATGAGTTATCTCCTATCTCCCAGAACTGATATGAGTTATCTCCCAGAACTGACATGAGTTATCTCCTATCTCCCAGAACTGATATGAGTTATCTGCCAGAACTGATATGAGTTATCTCCCAGAACTGATATGAGTTATCTCCTATCTCCCAGAACTGATATGAGTTATATCCTATCTCCCAGAACTGACATGAGTTATCTCCCAGAACTAATATGAGTTATCTCCCAGAACTGATATGAGTTATCTCCTATCTCCCAGAACTGATATGAGTTATCTCCCAGAACTGACATGAGTTATCTCCCAGAACTGATATGAGTTATCTCCAAGAACTGACATGAGTTATCTCCCAGAACTGACATGAGTTATCTTCCAGAACTGACATGAGTTATCTCCCAGAACTGATATGAGTTATCTCCTATCTCCCAGAACTGATATGAGTTATCTCCCAGAACTGACATGAGTTATCTCCCAGAACTGATATGAGTTATCTCCTATCTCCCAGAACTGATATGAGTTATCTCCCAGAACTGACATGAGTTATCTCCCAGAACTGATATGAGTTATCTCCAAGAACTGACATGAGTTATCTCCCAGAACTGATATGAGTTATCTCCCAGAACTGACATGAGTTATCTCTCAGAACTGATGAGTTATCTCCAAGAACTGATATGAGTTATCTCCCAGAACTGATATGAGTTATCTCCCAGAACTGATATGAGTTATCTCCCAGAACTGATATGAGTTATCTCCTATCTCCCAGAACTGATATGAGTTATCTCCCAGAACTGATATGAGTTATCTCCCAGAACTGACATGAGTTATCTCCCAGAACTGATATGATTATATCCCAGAACTGACATGAGTTATCTCCCAGAACTGATATGAGTTATCTCCTATCTCCCAGAACTGATATGAGTTATCTCCTATCTCCCAGAACTGATATGAGTTATCTGCCAGAACTGATATGAGTTATCTCCCAGAACTGATATGAGTTATCTCCTATCTCCCAGAACTGATATGAGTTATCTCCTATCTCCCAGAACTGACATGAGTTATCTCCCAGAACTGATATGAGTTATCTCCTATCTCCCAGAACTGATATGAGTTATCGCCTATCTCCCAGAACTGATATGAGTTATCTGCCATAACTGATATGAGTTATCTCCCAGAACTGACATGAGTTATCTCCTATGTCCCAGAACTGATATGAGTTATCTCCCAGAACTGACATGAGTTATCTCCTATCTCCCAGAACTGACATGAGTTATCTCCTATGTCCCAGAACTGATATGAGTTATCTCCCAGAACTGACATGAGTTATCTCCTATCTCCCAGAACTGACATGAGTTATCTCCTATCTCCCAGAACTGATATGAGTTATCTCCCAGAACTGACATGAGTTATCTCCCAGAACTGATATGAGTTATCTCCCAGAACTGATATGAGTTATCTCCCAGAACTGATATGAGTTATCTCCTATCTCCCAGAACTGATATGAGTTAGCTCCCAGAACTGATATGAGTTATCTCCCAGAACTGACATGAGTTATCTCCCAGAACCAATATGATTATCTCCCAGAACTGACATGAGTTATCTCCCAGAACTGACATGAGTTATCTCCTATCTCCCAGAACTGATATGAGTTATCTCCTATCTCCCAGAACTGATATGAGTTATCTCCCAGAACTGATATGAGTTATCTCCCAGAACTGACATGAGTTATCTCCCAGAACTGATATGATTATCTCCCAGATCTGACATGAGTTATCTCCCAGAACTGATATGAGTTATCTCCTATCTCCCAGAACTGATATGAGTTATCTCCTATCTCCCAGAACTGATATGAGTTATCTCCCAGAACTGACATGAGTTATCTCCTATCTCCCAGAACTGATATGAGTTATTTGCCAGAACTGATATGAGTTATCTCCCAGAACTGATATGAGTTATCTCCTATCTCCCAGAACTGATATGAGTTATCTCCTATCTCCCAGAACTGACATGAGTTATCTCCCAGAACTAATATGAGTTATCTCCCAGAACTGATATGAGTTATCTCCTATCTCCCAGAACTGATATGAGTTATCTCCCAGAACTGACATGAGTTATCTCCCAGAACTGATATGAGTTATCTCCCAGAACTGACATGAGTTATCTCTCAGAACTGATGAGTTATCTCCAAGAACTGACATGAGTTATCTCCCAGAACTGACATGAGTTATCTTCCAGAACTGACATGAGTTATCTCCCAGAACTGATATGAGTTATCTCCTATCTCCCAGAACTGATATGAGTTATCTCCTATCTCCCAGAACTGATATGAGTTATCTCCCAGAAGTGATATGAGTTATCTCCCAGAACTGACATGAGTTATCTCCCAGAACTGATATGAGTTATCTCCCAGAACTGATATGAGTTATCTCCCAGAACTGATATGAGTTATCTCCTATCTCCCAGAACTGATATGAGTTATCTCCCAGAACTGATATGAGTTATCTCCCAGAACTGACATGAGTTATCTCCCAGAACCAATATGATTATCTCCCAGAACTGACATGAGTTATCTCCCAGAACTGACATGAGTTATCTCCCAGAACTGACATGAGTTATCTCCTATCTCCCAGAACTGATATGAGTTATCTCCTATCTCCCAGAACTGATATGAGTTATCTCCCAGAAGTGATATGAGTTATCTCCCAGAACTGACATGAGTTATCTCCCAGAACTGATATGAGTTATCTCCCAGAACTGATATGAGTTATCTCCCAGAACTGATATGAGTTATCTCCTATCTCCCAGAACTGATATGAGTTATCTCCCAGAACTGATATGATATATCTCCCAGAACTGACATGAGTTATCTCCTAGAACTGACATGAGTTATCTCCTATCTCCAAGAACTGATATGAGTTATCTCCCAGAACTGATATGAGTTATCTCCCAGAACTGACATGAGTTATCTCCCAGAACTGATATGAGTTATCTCCCAGAACTGACATGAGTTATCTCTCAGAACTGACATGAGTTATCTCCTATCTCCCAGAACTGATATGAGTTATCTCCCAGAACTGATATGAGTTATCTCCCAGAACTGACATGAGTTATCTCCCAGAACCGATATGATTATCTCCCAGAACTGACATGAGTTATCTCCCAGAACTGACATGAGTTATCTCCCAGAACTGACATGAGTTATCTCCTATCTCCCAGAACTGATATGAGTTATCTCCCAGAACTGATATGAGTTATCTCCTATCTCCCAGAACTGATATGAGTTATCTCCCAGAACTGATATGAGTTATCTCCCAGAACTGACATGAGTTATCTCCCAGAACTGATATGATTATATCCCAGAACTGACATGAGTTATCTCCCAGAACTGATATGAGTTATCTCCTATCTCCCAGAACTGATATGAGTTATCTCCCAGAACTGATATGATATATCTCCCAGAACTGACATGAGTTATCTCCTAGAACTGACATGAGTTATCTCCTATCTCCAAGAACTGATATGAGTTATCTCCCAGAACTGATGAGTTATCTCCTATCTCCCAGAACTGATATGAGTTATCTCCCAGAACTGACATGAGTTATCTCCCAGAACTGATATGAGTTATCTCCTATCTCCCAGAACTGATATGTTATCTCCTATCTCCCAGAACTGATATGAGTTATCTGCCAGATATGAGTTATCTCCCAGAACTGATATGAGTTATCTCCTATCTCCCAGAACTGACATGAGTTATCTCCCAGAACTGATATGAGTTATCTCCCAGAACTGATATGAGTTATCTCCTATCTCCCAGAACTGATATGAGTTATCTCCCAGAACTGACATGAGTTATCTCCCAGAACTGATATGAGTTATCTCCCAGAACTGACATGAGTTATCTCCCAGAACTGACATGAGTTATCTCCCAGAACTGATATGAGTTATCTCCTATCTCCCAGAACTGATATGTTATCTCCTATCTCCCAGAACTGATATGAGTTATCTGCCAGATATGAGTTATCTCCCAGAACTGATATGAGTTATCTCCTATCTCCCAGAACTGACATGAGTTATCTCCCAGAACTGATATGAGTTATCTCCCAGAACTGATATGAGTTATCTCCCAGAACTGACATGAGTTATCTCCCAGAACTGATATGATTATCTCCCAGATCTGACATGAGTTATCTCCCAGAACTGATATGAGTTATCTCCTATCTCCCAGAACTGATATGAGTTATCTCCTATCTCCCAGAACTGATATGAGTTATCTCCCAGAACTGACATGAGTTATCTCCTATCTCCCAGAACTGATATGAGTTATTTGCCAGAACTGATATGAGTTATCTCCCAGAACTGATATGAGTTATCTCCTATCTCCCAGAACTGATATGAGTTATCTCCTATCTCCCAGAACTGACATGAGTTATCTCCCAGAACTAATATGAGTTATCTCCCAGAACTGATATGAGTTATCTCCTATCTCCCAGAACTGATATGAGTTATCTCCCAGAACTGACATGAGTTATCTCCCAGAACTGATATGAGTTATCTCCCAGAACTGACATGAGTTATCTCTCAGAACTGATGAGTTATCTCCAAGAACTGACATGAGTTATCTCCCAGAACTGACATGAGTTATCTTCCAGAACTGACATGAGTTATCTCCCAGAACTGATATGAGTTATCTCCTATCTCCCAGAACTGATATGAGTTATCTCCTATCTCCCAGAACTGATATGAGTTATCTCCCAGAAGTGATATGAGTTATCTCCCAGAACTGACATGAGTTATCTCCCAGAACTGATATGAGTTATCTCCCAGAACTGATATGAGTTATCTCCCAGAACTGATATGAGTTATCTCCTATCTCCCAGAACTGATATGAGTTATCTCCCAGAACTGATATGAGTTATCTCCCAGAACTGACATGAGTTATCTCCCAGAACCAATATGATTATCTCCCAGAACTGACATGAGTTATCTCCCAGAACTGACATGAGTTATCTCCCAGAACTGACATGAGTTATCTCCTATCTCCCAGAACTGATATGAGTTATCTCCTATCTCCCAGAACTGATATGAGTTATCTCCCAGAAGTGATATGAGTTATCTCCCAGAACTGACATGAGTTATCTCCCAGAACTGATATGAGTTATCTCCCAGAACTGATATGAGTTATCTCCCAGAACTGATATGAGTTATCTCCTATCTCCCAGAACTGATATGAGTTATCTCCCAGAACTGATATGATATATCTCCCAGAACTGACATGAGTTATCTCCTAGAACTGACATGAGTTATCT
This sequence comes from Borostomias antarcticus, assembly GCF_949987555.1. Lineage (NCBI taxonomy): Eukaryota > Metazoa > Chordata > Actinopteri > Stomiiformes > Stomiidae > Borostomias > Borostomias antarcticus. The sequence goes on from NC_140244.1 coordinate 9,086,242, forward strand.
CCTATCTCCAAGAACTGATATGAGTTATCTCCCAGAACTGATATGAGTTATCTCCCAGAACTGACATGAGTTATCTCCCAGAACTGATATGAGTTATCTCCCAGAACTGACATGAGTTATCTCTCAGAACTGACATGAGTTATCTCCTATCTCCCAGAACTGATATGAGTTATCTCCCAGAACTGATATGAGTTATCTCCCAGAACTGACATGAGTTATCTCCCAGAACCGATATGATTATCTCCCAGAACTGACATGAGTTATCTCCCAGAACTGACATGAGTTATCTCCCAGAACTGACATGAGTTATCTCCCAGAACTGATATGAGTTATCTCCCAGAACTGATATGAGTTATCTCCCAGAACTGATATGAGTTATCTCCTATCTCCCAGAACTGATATGAGTTAGCTCCCAGAACTGATATGAGTTATCTCCCAGAACTGACATGAGTTATCTCCCAGAACCAATATGATTATCTCCCAGAACTGACATGAGTTATCTCCCAGAACTGACATGAGTTATCTCCTATCTCCCAGAACTGATATGAGTTATCTCCTATCTCCCAGAACTGATATGAGTTATCTCCCAGAACTGATATGAGTTATCTCCCAGAACTGACATGAGTTATCTCCCAGAACTGATATGATTATCTCCCAGATCTGACATGAGTTATCTCCCAGAACTGATATGAGTTATCTCCTATCTCCCAGAACTGATATGAGTTATCTCCTATCTCCCAGAACTGATATGAGTTATCTCCCAGAACTGACATGAGTTATCTCCTATCTCCCAGAACTGATATGAGTTATTTGCCAGAACTGATATGAGTTATCTCCCAGAACTGATATGAGTTATCTCCTATCTCCCAGAACTGATATGAGTTATCTCCTATCTCCCAGAACTGACATGAGTTATCTCCCAGAACTAATATGAGTTATCTCCCAGAACTGATATGAGTTATCTCCTATCTCCCAGAACTGATATGAGTTATCTCCCAGAACTGACATGAGTTATCTCCCAGAACTGATATGAGTTATCTCCCAGAACTGACATGAGTTATCTCTCAGAACTGATGAGTTATCTCCAAGAACTGACATGAGTTATCTCCCAGAACTGACATGAGTTATCTTCCAGAACTGACATGAGTTATCTCCCAGAACTGATATGAGTTATCTCCTATCTCCCAGAACTGATATGAGTTATCTCCTATCTCCCAGAACTGATATGAGTTATCTCCCAGAAGTGATATGAGTTATCTCCCAGAACTGACATGAGTTATCTCCCAGAACTGATATGAGTTATCTCCCAGAACTGATATGAGTTATCTCCCAGAACTGATATGAGTTATCTCCTATCTCCCAGAACTGATATGAGTTATCTCCCAGAACTGATATGAGTTATCTCCCAGAACTGACATGAGTTATCTCCCAGAACCAATATGATTATCTCCCAGAACTGACATGAGTTATCTCCCAGAACTGACATGAGTTATCTCCCAGAACTGACATGAGTTATCTCCTATCTCCCAGAACTGATATGAGTTATCTCCTATCTCCCAGAACTGATATGAGTTATCTCCCAGAAGTGATATGAGTTATCTCCCAGAACTGACATGAGTTATCTCCCAGAACTGATATGAGTTATCTCCCAGAACTGATATGAGTTATCTCCCAGAACTGATATGAGTTATCTCCTATCTCCCAGAACTGATATGAGTTATCTCCCAGAACTGATATGATATATCTCCCAGAACTGACATGAGTTATCTCCTAGAACTGACATGAGTTATCTCCTATCTCCAAGAACTGATATGAGTTATCTCCCAGAACTGATATGAGTTATCTCCCAGAACTGACATGAGTTATCTCCCAGAACTGATATGAGTTATCTCCCAGAACTGACATGAGTTATCTCTCAGAACTGACATGAGTTATCTCCTATCTCCCAGAACTGATATGAGTTATCTCCCAGAACTGATATGAGTTATCTCCCAGAACTGACATGAGTTATCTCCCAGAACCGATATGATTATCTCCCAGAACTGACATGAGTTATCTCCCAGAACTGACATGAGTTATCTCCCAGAACTGACATGAGTTATCTCCTATCTCCCAGAACTGATATGAGTTATCTCCCAGAACTGATATGAGTTATCTCCTATCTCCCAGAACTGATATGAGTTATCTCCCAGAACTGATATGAGTTATCTCCCAGAACTGACATGAGTTATCTCCCAGAACTGATATGATTATATCCCAGAACTGACATGAGTTATCTCCCAGAACTGATATGAGTTATCTCCTATCTCCCAGAACTGATATGAGTTATCTCCCAGAACTGATATGATATATCTCCCAGAACTGACATGAGTTATCTCCTAGAACTGACATGAGTTATCTCCTATCTCCAAGAACTGATATGAGTTATCTCCCAGAACTGATGAGTTATCTCCTATCTCCCAGAACTGATATGAGTTATCTCCCAGAACTGACATGAGTTATCTCCCAGAACTGATATGAGTTATCTCCTATCTCCCAGAACTGATATGTTATCTCCTATCTCCCAGAACTGATATGAGTTATCTGCCAGATATGAGTTATCTCCCAGAACTGATATGAGTTATCTCCTATCTCCCAGAACTGACATGAGTTATCTCCCAGAACTGATATGAGTTATCTCCCAGAACTGATATGAGTTATCTCCTATCTCCCAGAACTGATATGAGTTATCTCCCAGAACTGACATGAGTTATCTCCCAGAACTGATATGAGTTATCTCCCAGAACTGACATGAGTTATCTCCCAGAACTGACATGAGTTATCTCCCAGAACTGATATGAGTTATCTCCTATCTCCCAGAACTGATATGTTATCTCCTATCTCCCAGAACTGATATGAGTTATCTGCCAGATATGAGTTATCTCCCAGAACTGATATGAGTTATCTCCTATCTCCCAGAACTGACATGAGTTATCTCCCAGAACTGATATGAGTTATCTCCCAGAACTGATATGAGTTATCTCCTATCTCCCAGAACTGATATGATATATCTCCCAGAACTGACATGAGTTATCTCCTAGAACTGACATGAGTTATCTCCTATCTCCAAGAACTGATATGAGTTATCTCCCAGAACTGATGAGTTATCTCCTATCTCCCAGAACTGATATGAGTTATCTCCCAGAACTGACATGAGTTATCTCCCAGAACTGATATGAGGTATCTCCTATCTCCCAGAACTGATATGTTATCTCCTATCTCCCAGAACTGATATGAGTTATCTGCCAGATATGCGTTATCTCCCAGAACTGATATGAGTTATCTGCCAGATATGCGTTATCTCCCAGAACTGATATGAGTTATCTCCTATCTCCCAGAACTGACACGAGTTATCTCCCAGAACTGATATGAGTTATCTCCCAGAACTGATATGAGTTATCTCCTATCTCCCAGAACTGATATGAGTTATCTCCCAGAACTGACATGAGTTATCTCCCAGAACTGATATGAGTTATCTCCCAGAACTGACATGAGTTATCTCTCAGAACTGACATGAGTTATCTCCCAGAACTGATATGTTATCTCCCAGAACTGACATGAGTTATCTCCCAGAACTGATATGAGTTATCTCCTATCTCCCAGAACTGATATGAGTTATCTCCCAGAACTGACATGAGTTATCTCCCAGAACTGATATGAGTTATCTCCCAGAACTGACATGAGTTATCTCCCAGAACTGATATGAGTTATCTCCCAGAACTGACATGAGTTATCTCTCAGAACTGACATGAGTTATCTCCCAGAACTGATATGAGTTATCTCCCAGAACTGACATGAGTTATCTCCCAGAACTGATATGAGTTATCTCCCAGAACTGATATGAGTTATCTCCTATCTCCCAGAACTGATATGAGTTATCTCCCAGAACTGACATGAGTTATCTCCCAGAACTGATATGAGTTATCTCCCAGAACTGACATGAGTTATCTCCCAGAACTGATATGAGTTATCTCCCAGAACTGACATGAGTTATCTCTCAGAACTGATGAGTTATCTCCAAGAACTGATATGAGTTATCTCCCAGAACTGATATGAGTTATCTCCCAGAACTGATATGAGTTATCTCCCAGAACTGATATGAGTTATCTCCTATCTCCCAGAACTGATATGAGTTATCTCCCAGAACTGATATGAGTTATCTCCCAGAACTGACATGAGTTATCTCCCAGAACCGATATGATTATCTCCCAGAACTGACATGAGTTATCTCCCAGAACTGACATGAGTTATCTCCCAGAACTGATATGAGTTATCTCCTATCTCCCAGAACTGATATGTTATCTCCTATCTCCCAGAACTGATATCAGTTATCTGCCAGATATGAGTTATCTCCCAGAACTGATATGAGTTATCTCCTATCTCCCAGAACTGACATGAGTTATCTCCCAGAACTGATATGAGTTATCTCCCAGAACTGATATGAGTTATCTCCTATCTCCCAGAACTGATATGATATATCTCCCAGAACTGACATGAGTTATCTCCTAGAACTGACATGAGTTATCTCCTATCTCCAAGAACTGATATGAGTTATCTCCCAGAACTGATGAGTTATCTCCTATCTCCCAGAACTGATATGAGTTATCTCCCAGAACTGACATGAGTTATCTCCCAGAACTGATATGAGTTATCTCCTATCTCCCAGAACTGATATGTTATCTCCTATCTCCCAGAACTGATATGAGTTATCTGCCAGATATGAGTTATCTCCCAGAACTGATATGAGTTATCTCCTATCTCCCAGAACTGACATGAGTTATCTCCCAGAACTGATATGAGTTATCTCCCAGAACTGATATGAGTTATCTCCTATCTCCCAGAACTGATATGAGTTATCTCCCAGAACTGACATGAGTTATCTCCCAGAACTGATATGAGTTATCTCCCAGAACTGACATGAGTTATCTCTCAGAACTGACATGAGTTATCTCCCAGAACTGATATGAGTTATCTCCCAGAACTGACATGAGTTATCTCCCAGAACTGATATGAGTTATCTCCCAGAACTGATATGAGTTATCTCCTATCTCCCAGAACTGATATGAGTTATCTCCCAGAACTGACATGAGTTATCTCCCAGAACTGATATGAGTTATCTCCCAGAACTGACATGAGTTATCTCCCAGAACTGATATGAGTTATCTCCCAGAACTGACATGAGTTATCTCTCAGAACTGATGAGTTATCTCCAAGAACTGATATGAGTTATCTCCCAGAACTGATATGAGTTATCTCCCAGAACTGATATGAGTTATCTCCCAGAACTGATATGAGTTATCTCCTATCTCCCAGAACTGATATGAGTTATCTCCCAGAACTGATATGAGTTATCTCCCAGAACTGACATGAGTTATCTCCCAGAACCGATATGATTATCTCCCAGAACTGACATGAGTTATCTCCCAGAACTGACATGAGTTATCTCCCAGAACTGACATGAGTTATCTCCTATCTCCCAGAACTGATATGAGTTATCTCCCAGAACTGATATGAGTTATCTCCTATCTCCCAGAACTGATATGAGTTATCTCCCAGAACTTATATGAGTTATCTCCCAGAACTGACATGAGTTATCTCCCAGAACTGATATGATTATATCCCAGAACTGACATGAGTTATCTCCCAGAAATGATATGAGTTATCTCCTATCTCCCAGAACTGATATGAGTTATCTCCTATCTCCCAGAACTGATATGAGTTATCTCCCAGAACTGACATGAGTTATCTCCTATCTCCCAGAACTGATATGAGTTATCTGCCAGAACTGATATGAGTTATCTCCCAGAACTGATATGAGTTATCTCCTATCTCCCAGAACTGATATGAGTTATCTCCTATCTCCCAGAACTGACATGAGTTATCTCCCAGAACTGATATGAGTTATCTCCTATCTCCCAGAACTGATATGAGTTATCGCCTATCTCCCAGAACTGATATGAGTTATCTGCCATAACTGATATGAGTTATCTCCCAGAACTGACATGAGTTATCTCCTATGTCCCAAAACTGATATGAGTTATCTCCCAGAACTGACATGAGTTATCTCCCAGAACTGATATGAGTTATCTCCCAGAACTGATATGAGTTATCTCCCAGAACTGATATGAGTTATCTCCTATCTCCCAGAACTGATATGAGTTATCTCCCAGAACTGATATGAGTTATCTCCCAGAACTGACATGAGTTATCTCCCAGAACCAATATGATTATCTCCCAGAACTGACATGAGTTATCTCCCAGAACTGACATGAGTTATCTCCCAGAACTGACATGAGTTATCTCCTATCTCCCAGAACTGATATGAGTTATCTCCTATCACCCAGAACTGATATGAGTTATCTCCCAGAACTGATATGAGTTATCTCCCAGAACTGACATGAGTTATCTCCCAGAACTGATATGATTATCTCCCAGATCTGACATGAGTTATCTCCCAGAACTGATATGAGTTATCTCCTATCTCCCAGAACTGATATGAGTTATCTCCTATCTCCCAGAACTGATATGAGTTATCTCCCAGAACTGACATGAGTTATCTCCTATCTCCCAGAACTGATATGAGTTATCTGCCAGAACTGATATGAGTTATCTCCCAGAACTGATATGAGTTATCTCCTATCTCCCAGAACTGATATGAGTTATCTCCTATCTCCCAGAACTGACATGAGTTATCTCCCAGAACTAATATGAGTTATCTCCCAGAACTGATATGAGTTATCTCCTATCTCCCAGAACTGATATGAGTTATCTCCCAGAACTGACATGAGTTATCTCCCAGAACTGATATGAGTTATCTCCAAGAACTGACATGAGTTATCTCCCAGAACTGACATGAGTTATCTTCCAGAACTGACATGAGTTATCTCCCAGAACTGATATGAGTTATCTCCTATCTCCCAGAACTGATATGAGTTATCTCCCAGAACTGACATGAGTTATCTCCCAGAACTGATATGAGTTATCTCCTATCTCCCAGAACTGATATGAGTTATCTCCCAGAACTGACATGAGTTATCTCCCAGAACTGATATGAGTTATCTCCAAGAACTGACATGAGTTATCTCCCAGAACTGATATGAGTTATCTCCCAGAACTGACATGAGTTATCTCTCAGAACTGATGAGTTATCTCCAAGAACTGATATGAGTTATCTCCCAGAACTGATATGAGTTATCTCCCAGAACTGATATGAGTTATCTCCCAGAACTGATATGAGTTATCTCCTATCTCCCAGAACTGATATGAGTTATCTCCCAGAACTGATATGAGTTATCTCCCAGAACTGACATGAGTTATCTCCCAGAACTGATATGATTATATCCCAGAACTGACATGAGTTATCTCCCAGAACTGATATGAGTTATCTCCTATCTCCCAGAACTGATATGAGTTATCTCCTATCTCCCAGAACTGATATGAGTTATCTGCCAGAACTGATATGAGTTATCTCCCAGAACTGATATGAGTTATCTCCTATCTCCCAGAACTGATATGAGTTATCTCCTATCTCCCAGAACTGACATGAGTTATCTCCCAGAACTGATATGAGTTATCTCCTATCTCCCAGAACTGATATGAGTTATCGCCTATCTCCCAGAACTGATATGAGTTATCTGCCATAACTGATATGAGTTATCTCCCAGAACTGACATGAGTTATCTCCTATGTCCCAGAACTGATATGAGTTATCTCCCAGAACTGACATGAGTTATCTCCTATCTCCCAGAACTGACATGAGTTATCTCCTATGTCCCAGAACTGATATGAGTTATCTCCCAGAACTGACATGAGTTATCTCCTATCTCCCAGAACTGACATGAGTTATCTCCTATCTCCCAGAACTGATATGAGTTATCTCCCAGAACTGATATGAGTTATCTCCCAGAACTGACATGAGTTATCTCCCAGAACTGATATGATTATCTCCCAGATCTGACATGAGTTATCTCCCAGAACTGATATGAGTTATCTCCTATCTCCCAGAACTGATATGAGTTATCTCCTATCTCCCAGAACTGATATGAGTTATCTCCCAGAACTGACATGAGTTATCTCCTATCTCCCAGAACTGATATGAGTTATCTCCTATCTCCCAGAACTGATATGAGTTATCTCCCAGAACTGATATGAGTTATCTCCCAGAACTGACATGAGTTATCTCCCAGAACTGATATGATTATCTCCCAGATCTGACATGAGTTATCTCCCAGAACTGATATGAGTTATCTCCTATCTCCCAGAACTGATATGAGTTATCTCCTATCTCCCAGAACTGATATGAGTTATCTCCCAGAACTGACATGAGTTATCTCCTATCTCCCAGAACTGATATGAGTTATTTGCCAGAACTGATATGAGTTATCTCCCAGAACTGATATGAGTTATCTCCTATCTCCCAGAACTGATATGAGTTATCTCCTATCTCCCAGAACTGACATGAGTTATCTCCCAGAACTAATATGAGTTATCTCCCAGAACTGATATGAGTTATCTCCTATCTCCCAGAACTGATATGAGTTATCTCCCAGAACTGACATGAGTTATCTCCCAGAACTGATATGAGTTATCTCCCAGAACTGACATGAGTTATCTCTCAGAACTGATGAGTTATCTCCAAGAACTGACATGAGTTATCTCCCAGAACTGACATGAGTTATCTTCCAGAACTGACATGAGTTATCTCCCAGAACTGATATGAGTTATCTCCTATCTCCCAGAACTGATATGAGTTATCTCCTATCTCCCAGAACTGATATGAGTTATCTCCCAGAAGTGATATGAGTTATCTCCCAGAACTGACATGAGTTATCTCCCAGAACTGATATGAGTTATCTCCCAGAACTGATATGAGTTATCTCCTATCTCCCAGAACTGATATGAGTTATCTCCCAGAACTGATATGAGTTATCTCCCAGAACTGACATGAGTTATCTCCCAGAACCAATATGATTATCTCCCAGAACTGACATGAGTTATCTCCCAGAACTGACATGAGTTATCTCCCAGAACTGACATGAGTTATCTCCTATCTCCCAGAACTGATATGAGTTATCTCCTATCTCCCAGAACTGATATGAGTTATCTCCCAGAAGTGATATGAGTTATCTCCCAGAACTGACATGAGTTATCTCCCAGAACTGATATGAGTTATCTCCCAGAACTGATATGAGTTATCTCCCAGAACTGATATGAGTTATCTCCTATCTCCCAGAACTGATATGAGTTATCTCCCAGAACTGATATGAGTTATCTCCCAGAACTGACATGAGTTATCTCCCAGAACCAATATGATTATCTCCCAGAACTGACATGAGTTATCTCCCAGAACTGACATGAGTTATCTCCCAGAACTGACATGAGTTATCTCCTATCTCCCAGAACTGATATGAGTTATCTCCTATCTCCCAGAACTGATATGAGTTATCTCCCAGAACTGATATGAGTTATCTCCCAGAACTGACATGAGTTATCTCCCAGAACTGATATGATTATCTCCCAGATCTGACATGAGTTATCTCCCAGAACTGATATAAGTTATCTCCTATCTCCCAGAACTGATATGAGTTATCTCCTATCTCCCAGAACTGATATGAGTTATCTCCCAGAACTGACATGAGTTATCTCCTATCTCCCAGAACTGATATGAGTTATCTGCCAGAACTGATATGAGTTATCTCCCAGAACTGATATGAGTTATCTCCTATCTCCCAGAACTGATATGAGTTATCTCCTATCTCCCAGAACTGACATGAGTTATCTCCCAGAACTAATATGAGTTATCTCCCAGAACTGATATGAGTTATCTCCTATCTCCCAGAACTGATATGAGTTAGCTCCCAGAACTGATATGAGTTATCTCCCAGAACTGACATGAGTTATCTCCCAGAACCAATATGATTATCTCCCAGAACTGACATGAGTTATCTCCCAGAACTGACATGAGTTATCTCCTATCTCCCAGAACTGATATGAGTTATCTCCTATCTCCCAGAACTGATATGAGTTATCTCCCAGAACTGATATGAGTTATCTCCCAGAACTGACATGAGTTATCTCCCAGAACTGATATGATTATCTCCCAGATCTGACATGAGTTATCTCCCAGAACTGATATGAGTTATCTCCTATCTCCCAGAACTGATATGAGTTATCTCCTATCTCCCAGAACTGATATGAGTTATCTCCCAGAACTGACATGAGTTATCTCCTATCTCCCAGAACTGATATGAGTTATTTGCCAGAACTGATATGAGTTATCTCCCAGAACTGATATGAGTTATCTCCTATCTCCCAGAACTGATATGAGTTATCTCCTATCTCCCAGAACTGACATGAGTTATCTCCCAGAACTAATATGAGTTATCTCCCAGAACTGATATGAGTTATCTCCTATCTCCCAGAACTGATATGAGTTATCTCCCAGAACTGACATGAGTTATCTCCCAGAACTGATATGAGTTATCTCCCAGAACTGACATGAGTTATCTCTCAGAACTGATGAGTTATCTCCAAGAACTGACATGAGTTATCTCCCAGAACTGACATGAGTTATCTTCCAGAACTGACATGAGTTATCTCCCAGAACTGATATGAGTTATCTCCTATCTCCCAGAACTGATATGAGTTATCTCCTATCTCCCAGAACTGATATAAGTTATCTCCCAGAAGTGATATGAGTTATCTCCCAGAACTGACATGAGTTATCTCCCAGAACTGATATGAGTTATCTCCCAGAACTGATATGAGTTATCTCCCAGAACTGATATGAGTTATCTCCTATCTCCCAGAACTGATATGAGTTATCTCCCAGAACTGATATGAGTTATCTCCCAGAACTGACATGAGTTATCTCCCAGAACCAATATGATTATCTCCCAGAACTGACATGAGTTATCTCCCAGAACTGACATGAGTTATCTCCCAGAACTGACATGAGTTATCTCCTATCTCCCAGAACTGATATGAGTTATCTCCTATCTCCCAGAACTGATATGAGTTATCTCCCAGAAGTGATATGAGTTATCTCCCAGAACTGACATGAGTTATCTCCCAGAACTGATATGAGTTATCTCCCAGAACTGATATGAGTTATCTCCCAGAACTGATATGATTTATCTCCTATCTCCCAGAACTGATATGAGTTATCTCCCAGAACTGATATGAGTTATCTCCCAGAACTGACATGAGTTATCTCCCAGAACCAATATGATTATCTCCCAGAACTGACATGAGTTATCTCCCAGAACTGACATGAGTTATCTCCCAGAACTGACATGAGTTATCTCCTATCTCCCAGAACTGATATGAGTTATCTCCTATCTCCCAGAACTGATATGAGTTATCTCCCAGAACTGATATGAGTTATCTCCCAGAACTGACATGAGTTATCTCCCAGAACTGATATGATTATCTCCCAGATCTGACATGAGTTATCTCCCAGAACTGATATAAGTTATCTCCTATCTCCCAGAACTGATATGAGTTATCTCCTATCTCCCAGAACTGATATGAGTTATCTCCCAGAACTGACATGAGTTATCTCCTATCTCCCAGAACTGATATGAGTTATCTGCCAGAACTGATATGAGTTATCTCCCAGAACTGATATGAGTTATTTCCTATCTCCCAGAACTGATATGAGTTATCTCCTATCTCCCAGAACTGACATGAGTTATCTCCCAGAACTGATATGAGTTATCTCCTATCTCCCAGAACTGATATGAGTTATCTCCCAGAACTGACATGAGTTATCTCCCAGAACTGATATGAGTTATCTCCCAGAACTGATATGAGTTATCTCCCAGAACTGATATGAGTTATCTCCTATCTCCCAGAACTGATATGAGTTAGCTCCCAGAACTGATATGAGTTATCTCCCAGAACTGACATGAGTTATCTCCCAGAACCAATATGATTATCTCCCAGAACTGACATGAGTTATCTCCCAGAACTGACATGAGTTATCTCCTATCTCCCAGAACTGATATGAGTTATCTCCTATCTCCCAGAACTGATATGAGTTATCTCCCAGAACTGATATGAGTTATCTCCCAGAACTGACATGAGTTATCTCCCAGAACTGATATGATTATCTCCCAGATCTGACATGAGTTATCTCCCAGAACTGATATGAGTTATCTCCTATCTCCCAGAACTGATATGAGTTATCTCCTATCTCCCAGAACTGATATGAGTTATCTCCCAGAACTGACATGAGTTATCTCCTATCTCCCAGAACTGATATGAGTTATTTGCCAGAACTGATATGAGTTATCTCCCAGAACTGATATGAGTTATCTCCTATCTCCCAGAACTGATATGAGTTATCTCCTATCTCCCAGAACTGACATGAGTTATCTCCCAGAACTAATATGAGTTATCTCCCAGAACTGATATGAGTTATCTCCTATCTCCCAGAACTGATATGAGTTATCTCCCAGAACTGACATGAGTTATCTCCCAGAACTGATATGAGTTATCTCCCAGAACTGACATGAGTTATCTCTCAGAACTGATGAGTTATCTCCAAGAACTGACATGAGTTATCTCCCAGAACTGACATGAGTTATCTTCCAGAACTGACATGAGTTATCTCCCAGAACTGATATGAGTTATCTCCTATCTCCCAGAACTGATATGAGTTATCTCCTATCTCCCAGAACTGATATGAGTTATCTCCCAGAACTGATATGAGTTATCTCCTATCTCCCAGAACTGATATGAGTTATCTCCCAGAACTGATATGAGTTATCTCCCAGAACTGACATGAGTTATCTCCCAGAACCAATATGATTATCTCCCAGAACTGACATGAGTTATCTCCCAGAACTGACATGAGTTATCTCCCAGAACTGACATGAGTTATCTCCTATCTCCCAGAACTGATATGAGTTATCTCCTATCTCCCAGAACTGATATGAGTTATCTCCCAGAAGTGATATGAGTTATCTCCCAGAACTGACATGAGTTATCTCCCAGAACTGATATGAGTTATCTCCCAGAACTGATATGAGTTATCTCCCAGAACTGATATGAGTTATCTCCTATCTCCCAGAACGGATATGAGTTATCTCCCAGAACTGATATGAGTTATCTCCCAGAACTGACATGAGTTATCTCCTATCTCCCAGAACTGACATGAGTTATCTCCCAGAACTAATATGAGTTATCTCCCAGAACTGATATGAGTTATCTCCCAGAACTGACATGAGTTATCTCTCAGAACTGATGAGTTATCTCCAAGAACTGACATGAGTTATCTCCCAGAACTGACATGAGTTATCTTCCAGAACTGACATGAGTTATCTCCCAGAACTGATATGAGTTATCTCCTATCTCCCAGAACTGACATGAGTTATCTTCCAGAACTGACATGAGTTATCTCCCAGAACTGATATGAGTTATCTCCTATCTCCCAGAACTGATATGAGTTATCTCCTATCTCCCAGAACTGACATGAGTTATCTCCCAGAACTAATATGAGTTATCTCCCAGAACTGATATGAGTTATCTCCTATCTCCCAGAACTGATATGAGTTATCTCCCAGAACTGACATGAGTTATCTCCCAGAACTGATATGAGTTATCTCCAAGAACTGACATGAGTTATCTCCCAGAACTGACATGAGTTATCTTCCAGAACTGACATGAGTTATCTCCCAGAACTGATATGAGTTATCTCCTATCTCCCAGAACTGATATGAGTTATCTCCCAGAACTGATATGAGTTATCTCCCAGAACTGACATGAGTTATCTCCCAGAACTGATATGAGTTATCTCCCAGAACTGACATGAGTTATCTCTCAGAACTGATGAGTTATCTCCAAGAACTGATATGAGTTATCTCCCAGAACTGATATGAGTTATCTCCCAGAACTGATATGAGTTATCTCCCAGAACTGATATGAGTTATCTCCTATCTCCCAGAACTGATATGAGTTATCTCCCAGAACTGATATGAGTTATCTCCCAGAACTGACATGAGTTATCTCCCAGAACCGATATGATTATCTCCCAGAACTGACATGAGTTATCTCCCAGAACTGACATGAGTTATCTCCCAGAACTGACATGAGTTATCTCCTATCTCCCAGAACTGATATGAGTTATCTCCCAGAACTGATATGAGTTATCTCCTATCTCCCAGAACTGATATGAGTTATCTCCCAGAACTGATATGAGTTATCTCCCAGAACTGATATGATTATCTCCCAGATCTGACATTAGTTATCTCCCAGAACTGTTATGAGTTATCTCCTATCTCCCAGAACTGATATGAGTTATCTCCTATCTCCCAGAACTGATATGAGTTATCTCCCAGAACTGACATGAGTTATCTCCTATCTCCCAGAACTGATATGAGTTATTTGCCAGAACTGATATGAGTTATCTCCCAGAACTGATATGAGTTATCTCCTATCTCCCAGAACTGATATGAGTTATCTCCTATCTCCCAGAACTGACATGAGTTATCTCCCAGAACTAATATGAGTTATCTCCCAGAACTGATATGAGTTATCTCTTATCTCCCAGAACTGATATGAGTTATCTCCCAGAACTGACATGAGTTATCTCCCAGAACTGATATGAGTTATCTCCCAGAACTGACATGAGTTATCTCTCAGAACTGATGAGTTATCTCCAAGAACTGACATGAGTTATCTCCCAGAACTGACATGAGTTATCTTCCAGAACTGACATGAGTTATCTCCCAGAACTGATATGAGTTATCTCCTATCTCCCAGAACTGATATGAGTTATCTCCCAGAACTGATATGAGTTATCTCCCAGAACTGATATGAGTTATCTCCTATCTCCCAGAACTGATATGAGTTATCTCCTATCTCTCAGAACTGACATGAGTTATCTCCCAGAACTGACATGAGTTATCTCCCAGAACTGACATGAGTTATCTCCTATCTCCCAGAACTGATATGAGTTATCTCCCAGAACTGATATGAGTTATCTCCTATCTCCCAGAACTGACATGAGTTATCTCCCAGAACTGACATGAGTTATCTCCTATCTCCCAGAACTGATATGAGTTATCTCCCAAAACTGACATGAGTTATCTCCCAGAACTGATATGAGTTATCTCCCATCTCCCAGAACTGATATGAGTTATCTCCTATCTCCCAGAACTGATATGAGTTATCTCCCAGAACTGATATGAGTTATCTCCCAGAACTGACATGAGTTATCTCCCAGAACTGATATGAGTTATCTCCCAGAACTGACATGAGTTATCTCTCAGAACTGATGAGTTATCTCCAAGAACTGATATGAGTTATCTCCCAGAACTGATATGAGTTATCTCCCAGAACTGATATGAGTTATCTCCCAGAACTGATATGAGTTATCTCCTATCTCCCAGAACTGATATGAGTTATCTCCCAGAACTGATATGAGTTATCTCCCAGAACTGACATGAGTTATCTCCCAGAACCGATATGATTATCTCCCAGAACTGACATGAGTTATCTCCCAGAACTGACATGAGTTATCTCCCAGAACTGACATGAGTTATCTCCTATCTCCCAGAACTGATATGAGTTATCTCCCAGAACTGATATGAGTTATCTCCTATCTCCCAGAACTGATATGAGTTATCTCCCAGAACTGATATGAGTTATCTCCCAGAACTGATATGATTATCTCCCAGATCTGACATTAGTTATCTCCCAGAACTGTTATGAGTTATCTCCTATCTCCCAGAACTGATATGAGTTATCTCCTATCTCCCAGAACTGATATGAGTTATCTCCCAGAACTGACATGAGTTATCTCCTATCTCCCAGAACTGATATGAGTTATTTGCCAGAACTGATATGAGTTATCTCCCAGAACTGATATGAGTTATCTCCTATCTCCCAGAACTGATATGAGTTATCTCCTATCTCCCAGAACTGACATGAGTTATCTCCCAGAACTAATATGAGTTATCTCCCAGAACTGATATGAGTTATCTCTTATCTCCCAGAACTGATATGAGTTATCTCCCAGAACTGACATGAGTTATCTCCCAGAACTGATATGAGTTATCTCCCAGAACTGACATGAGTTATCTCTCAGAACTGATGAGTTATCTCCAAGAACTGACATGAGTTATCTCCCAGAACTGACATGAGTTATCTTCCAGAACTGACATGAGTTATCTCCCAGAACTGATATGAGTTATCTCCTATCTCCCAGAACTGATATGAGTTATCTCCCAGAACTGATATGAGTTATCTCCCAGAACTGATATGAGTTATCTCCTATCTCCCAGAACTGATATGAGTTATCTCCTATCTCTCAGAACTGACATGAGTTATCTCCCAGAACTGACATGAGTTATCTCCCAGAACTGACATGAGTTATCTCCTATCTCCCAGAACTGATATGAGTTATCTCCCAGAACTGATATGAGTTATCTCCTATCTCCCAGAACTGACATGAGTTATCTCCCAGAACTGACATGAGTTATCTCCTATCTCCCAGAACTGATATGAGTTATCTCCCAAAACTGACATGAGTTATCTCCCAGAACTGATATGAGTTATCTCCCATCTCCCAGAACTGATATGAGTTATCTCCTATCTCCCAGAACTGACATGAGTTATCTCCCAGAACTGATATGAGTTATCTCCCAGAACTGACATGAGTTATCTCTCAGAACTGATGAGTTATCTCCAAGAACTGACATGAGTTATCTCCCAGAACTGACATGAGTTATCTTCCAGAACTGACATGAGTTATCTCCCAGAACTGATATGAGTTATCTCCTATCTCCCAGAACTGATATGAGTTATCTCCTATCTCCCAGAACTGATATGAGTTATCTCCCAGAACTGATATGAGTTATCTCCCAGAACTGACATGAGTTATCTCCCAGAACTGATATGAGTTATCTCCCAGAACTGATATGAGTTATCTCCCAGAACTGATATGAGTTATCTCCCAGAACTGATATGAGTTATCTCCCAGAACTGACATGAGTTATCTCCCAGAACCAATATGATTATCTCCCAGAACTGACATGAGTTATCTCCCAGAACTGACATGAGTTATCTCCCAGAACTGACATGAGTTATCTCCTATCTCCCAGAACTGATATGAGTTATCTCCTATCTCCCAGAACTGATATGAGTTATCTCCCAGAACTGACATGAGTTATCTCCCAGAACTGATATGATTATCTCCCAGATCTGACATGAGTTATCTCCCAGAACTGATATGAGTTATCTCCTATCTCCCAGAACTGATATGAGTTATCTCCTATCTCCCAGAACTGATATGAGTTATCTCCCAGAACTGACATGAGTTATCTCCTATCTCCCAGAACTGATATGAGTTATCTGCCAGAACTGATATGAGTTATCTCCCAGAACTGATATGAGTTATCTCCTATCTCCCAGAACTGATATGAGTTATCTCCTATCTCCCAGAACTGACATGAGTTATCTCCCAGAACTAATATGAGTTATCTCCCAGAACTGATATGAGTTATCTCCTATCTCCCAGAACTGATATGAGTTATCTCCCAGAACTGACATGAGTTATCTCCTATCTCCCAGAACTGATATGAGTTATCTCCTATCTCCCAGAACTGATATGAGTTATCTCCCAGAAGTGATATGAGTTATCTCCCAGAACTGACATGAGTTATCTCCCAGAACTGATATGAGTTATCTCCCAGAACTGATATGAGTTATCTCCCAGAACTGATATGAGTTATCTCCTATCTCCCAGAACTGATATGAGTTATCTCCCAGAACTGATATGAGTTATCTCCCAGAACTGACATGAGTTATCTCCCAGAACCAATATGATTATCTCCCAGAACTGACATGAGTTATCTCCCAGAACTGACATGAGTTATCTCCCAGAACTGACATGAGTTATCTCCTATCTCCCAGAACTGATATGAGTTATCTCCTATCTCCCAGAACTGATATGAGTTATCTCCCAGAACTGATATGAGTTATCTCCCAGAACTGACATGAGTTATCTCCCAGAACTGATATGATTATCTCCCAGATCTGACATGAGTTATCTCCCAGAACTGATATAAGTTATCTCCTATCTCCCAGAACTGATATGAGTTATCTCCTATCTCCCAGAACTGATATGAGTTATCTCCCAGAACTGACATGAGTTATCTCCTATCTCCCAGAACTGATATGAGTTATCTGCCAGAACTGATATGAGTTATCTCCCAGAACTGATATGAGTTATCTCCTATCTCCCAGAACTGATATGAGTTATCTCCTATCTCCCAGAACTGACATGAGTTATCTCCCAGAACTAATATGAGTTATCTCCCAGAACTGATATGAGTTATCTCCTATCTCCCAGAACTGATATGAGTTATCTCCCAGAACTGACATGAGTTATCTCCCAGAACTGATATGAGTTATCTCCAAGAACTGACATGAGTTATCTCCCAGAACTGACATGAGTTATCTTCCAGAACTGACATGAGTTATCTCCCAGAACTGATATGAGTTATCTCCTATCTCCCAGAACTGATATGAGTTATCTCCCAGAACTGATATGAGTTATCTCCCAGAACTGACATGAGTTATCTCCCAGAACTGATATGAGTTATCTCCCAGAACTGACATGAGTTATCTCTCAGAACTGATGAGTTATCTCCAAGAACTGATATGAGTTATCTCCCAGAACTGATATGAGTTATCTCCCAGAACTGATATGAGTTATCTCCCAGAACTGATATGAGTTATCTCCTATCTCCCAGAACTGATATGAGTTATCTCCCAGAACTGATATGAGTTATCTCCCAGAACTGACATGAGTTATCTCCCAGAACCGATATGATTATCTCCCAGAACTGACATGAGTTATCTCCCAGAACTGACATGAGTTATCTCCCAGAACTGACATGAGTTATCTCCTATCTCCCAGAACTGATATGAGTTATCTCCCAGAACTGATATGAGTTATCTCCTATCTCCCAGAACTGATATGAGTTATCTCCCAGAACTGATATGAGTTATCTCCCAGAACTGATATGATTATCTCCCAGATCTGACATTAGTTATCTCCCAGAACTGTTATGAGTTATCTCCTATCTCCCAGAACTGATATGAGTTATCTCCTATCTCCCAGAACTGATATGAGTTATCTCCCAGAACTGACATGAGTTATCTCCTATCTCCCAGAACTGATATGAGTTATTTGCCAGAACTGATATGAGTTATCTCCCAGAACTGATATGAGTTATCTCCTATCTCCCAGAACTGATATGAGTTATCTCCTATCTCCCAGAACTGACATGAGTTATCTCCCAGAACTAATATGAGTTATCTCCCAGAACTGATATGAGTTATCTCTTATCTCCCAGAACTGATATGAGTTATCTCCCAGAACTGACATGAGTTATCTCCCAGAACTGATATGAGTTATCTCCCAGAACTGACATGAGTTATCTCTCAGAACTGATGAGTTATCTCCAAGAACTGACATGAGTTATCTCCCAGAACTGACATGAGTTATCTTCCAGAACTGACATGAGTTATCTCCCAGAACTGATATGAGTTATCTCCTATCTCCCAGAACTGATATGAGTTATCTCCCAGAACTGATATGAGTTATCTCCCAGAACTGATATGAGTTATCTCCTATCTCCCAGAACTGATATGAGTTATCTCCTATCTCTCAGAACTGACATGAGTTATCTCCCAGAACTGACATGAGTTATCTCCCAGAACTGACATGAGTTATCTCCTATCTCCCAGAACTGATATGAGTTATCTCCCAGAACTGATATGAGTTATCTCCTATCTCCCAGAACTGACATGAGTTATCTCCCAGAACTGACATGAGTTATCTCCTATCTCCCAGAACTGATATGAGTTATCTCCCAAAACTGACATGAGTTATCTCCCAGAACTGATATGAGTTATCTCCCATCTCCCAGAACTGATATGAGTTATCTCCTATCTCCCAGAACTGACATGAGTTATCTCCCAGAACTGATATGAGTTATCTCCCAGAACTGACATGAGTTATCTCTCAGAACTGATGAGTTATCTCCAAGAACTGACATGAGTTATCTCCCAGAACTGACATGAGTTATCTTCCAGAACTGACATGAGTTATCTCCCAGAACTGATATGAGTTATCTCCTATCTCCCAGAACTGATATGAGTTATCTCCTATCTCCCAGAACTGATATGAGTTATCTCCCAGAACTGATATGAGTTATCTCCCAGAACTGACATGAGTTATCTCCCAGAACTGATATGAGTTATCTCCCAGAACTGATATGAGTTATCTCCCAGAACTGATATGAGTTATCTCCTATCTCCCAGAACTGATATGAGTTATCTCCCAGAACTGATATGAGTTATCTCCCAGAACTGACATGAGTTATCTCCCAGAACCAATATGATTATCTCCCAGAACTGACATGAGTTATCTCCCAGAACTGACATGAGTTATCTCCCAGAACTGACATGAGTTATCTCCTATCTCCCAGAACTGATATGAGTTATCTCCTATCTCCCAGAACTGATATGAGTTATCTCCCAGAACTGACATGAGTTATCTCCCAGAACTGATATGATTATCTCCCAGATCTGACATGAGTTATCTCCCAGAACTGATATGAGTTATCTCCTATCTCCCAGAACTGATATGAGTTATCTCCTATCTCCCAGAACTGATATGAGTTATCTCCCAGAACTGACATGAGTTATCTCCTATCTCCCAGAACTGATATGAGTTATCTGCCAGAACTGATATGAGTTATCTCCCAGAACTGATATGAGTTATCTCCTATCTCCCAGAACTGATATGAGTTATCTCCTATCTCCCAGAACTGACATGAGTTATCTCCCAGAACTAATATGAGTTATCTCCCAGAACTGATATGAGTTATCTCCTATCTCCCAGAACTGATATGAGTTATCTCCCAGAACTGACATGAGTTATCTCCCAGAACTAATATGAGTTATCTCCAAGAACTGACATGAGTTATCTCCCAGAACTGACATGAGTTATCTTCCAGAACTGACATGAGTTATCTCCCAGAACTGATATGAGTTATCTCCTATCTCCCAGAACTGACATGAGTTATCTCCCAGAACTAATATGAGTTATCTCCCAGAACTGATATGAGTTATCTCCTATCTCCCAGAACTGATATGAGTTATCTCCCAGAACTGACATGAGTTATCTCCCAGAACTGATATGAGTTATCTCCAAGAACTGACATGAGTTATCTCCCAGAACTGACATGAGTTATCTTCCAGAACTGACATGAGTTATCTCCCAGAACTGATATGAGTTATCTCCTATCTCCCAGAACTGATATGAGTTATCTCCCAGAACTGATATGAGTTATCTCCCAGAACTGACATGAGTTATCTCCCAGAACTGATATGAGTTATCTCCCAGAACTGACATGAGTTATCTCTCAGAACTGATGAGTTATCTCCAAGAACTGATATGAGTTATCTCCCAGAACTGATATGAGTTATCTCCCAGAACTGATATGAGTTATCTCCCAGAACTGATATGAGTTATCTCCTATCTCCCAGAACTGATATGAGTTATCTCCCAGAACTGATATGAGTTATCTCCCAGAACTGACATGAGTTATCTCCCAGAACCGATATGATTATCTCCCAGAACTGACATGAGTTATCTCCCAGAACTGACATGAGTTATCTCCTATCTCCCAGAACTGATATGAGTTATCTCCCAGAACTGATATGAGTTATCTCCTATCTCCCAGAACTGATATGAGTTATCTCCCAGAACTGATATGAGTTATCTCCCAGAACTGACATGAGTTATCTCCCAGAACTGATATGATTATCTCCCAGATCTGACATGAGTTATCTCCCAGAACTGATATGAGTTATCTCCTATCTCCCAGAACTGATATGAGTTATCTCCTATCTCCCAGAACTGATATGAGTTATCTCCCAGAACTGACATGAGTTATCTCCTATCTCCCAGAACTGATATGAGTTATTTGCCAGAACTGATATGAGTTATCTCCCAGAACTGATATGAGTTATCTCCTATCTCCCAGAACTGATATGAGTTATCTCCTATCTCCCACAACTGACATGACTTATCTCCCAGAACTAATATGAGTTATCTCCCAGAACTGATATGAGTTATCTCTTATCTCCCAGAACTGATATGAGTTATCTCCCAGAACTGACATGA
Source organism: Borostomias antarcticus (assembly GCF_949987555.1). NCBI lineage: Eukaryota > Metazoa > Chordata > Actinopteri > Stomiiformes > Stomiidae > Borostomias > Borostomias antarcticus. The sequence goes on from NC_140244.1 coordinate 9,108,488, forward strand.
GTTATCTCCCAGAACTGATATGAGTTATCTCCCAGAACTGACATGAGTTATCTCTCAGAACTGATGAGTTATCTCCAAGAACTGACATGAGTTATCTCCCAGAACTGACATGAGTTATCTTCCAGAACTGACATGAGTTATCTCCCAGAACTGATATGAGTTATCTCCTATCTCCCAGAACTGATATGAGTTATCTCCCAGAACTGATATGAGTTATCTCCCAGAACTGATATGAGTTATCTCCCAGAACTGACATGAGTTATCTCCTATCTCCCAGAACTGATATGAGTTATCTGCCAGAACTGATATGAGTTATCTCCCAGAACTGATATGAGTTATCTCCTATCTCCCAGAACTGATATGAGTTATCTCCTATCTCCCAGAACTGACATGAGTTATCTCCCAGAACTAATATGAGTTATCTCCCAGAACTGATATGAGTTATCTCCTATCTCCCAGAACTGATATGAGTTATCTCCCAGAACTGACATGAGTTATCTCCCAGAACTGATATGAGTTATCTCCAAGAACTGACATGAGTTATCTCCCAGAACTGACATGAGTTATCTTCCAGAACTGACATGAGTTATCTCCCAGAACTGATATGAGTTATCTCCTATCTCCCAGAACTGACATGAGTTATCTCCCAGAACTAATATGAGTTATCTCCCAGAACTGATATGAGTTATCTCCTATCTCCCAGAACTGATATGAGTTATCTCCCAGAACTGACATGAGTTATCTCCCAGAACTGATATGAGTTATCTCCAAGAACTGACATGAGTTATCTCCCAGAACTGACATGAGTTATCTTCCAGAACTGACATGAGTTATCTCCCAGAACTGATATGAGTTATCTCCTATCTCCCAGAACTGATATGAGTTATCTCCCAGAACTGATATGAGTTATCTCCCAGAACTGACATGAGTTATCTCCCAGAACTGATATGAGTTATCTCCCAGAACTGACATGAGTTATCTCTCAGAACTGATGAGTTATCTCCAAGAACTGATATGAGTTATCTCCCAGAACTGATATGAGTTATCTCCCAGAACTGATATGAGTTATCTCCCAGAACTGATATGAGTTATCTCCTATCTCCCAGAACTGATATGAGTTATCTCCCAGAACTGATATGAGTTATCTCCCAGAACTGACATGAGTTATCTCCCAGAACCGATATGATTATCTCCCAGAACTGACATGAGTTATCTCCCAGAACTGACATGAGTTATCTCCTATCTCCCAGAACTGATATGAGTTATCTCCCAGAACTGATATGAGTTATCTCCTATCTCCCAGAACTGATATGAGTTATCTCCCAGAACTGATATGAGTTATCTCCCAGAACTGACATGAGTTATCTCCCAGAACTGATATGATTATCTCCCAGATCTGACATGAGTTATCTACCAGAACTGATATGAGTTATCTCCTATCTCCCAGAACTGATATGAGTTATCTCCTATCTCCCAGAACTGATATGAGTTATCTCCCAGAACTGACATGAGTTATCTCCTATCTCCCAGAACTGATATGAGTTATTTGCCAGAACTGATATGAGTTATCTCCCAGAACTGATATGAGTTATCTCCTATCTCCCAGAACTGATATGAGTTATCTCCTATCTCCCACAACTGACATGACTTATCTCCCAGAACTAATATGAGTTATCTCCCAGAACTGATATGAGTTATCTCTTATCTCCCAGAACTGATATGAGTTATCTCCCAGAACTGACATGAGTTATCTCCCAGAACTGATATGAGTTATCTCCCAGAACTGACATGAGTTATCTCTCAGAACTGATGAGTTATCTCCAAGAACTGACATGAGTTATCTCCCAGAACTGACATGAGTTATCTTCCAGAACTGACATGAGTTATCTCCCAGAACTGATATGAGTTATCTCCTATCTCCCAGAACTGATATGAGTTATCTCCCAGAACTGATATGAGTTATCTCCCAGAACTGATATGAGTTATCTCCTATCTCCCAGAACTGATATGAGTTATCTCCTATCTCTCAGAACTGACATGAGTTATCTCCCAGAACTGACATGAGTTATCTCCCAGAACTGACATGAGTTATCTCCTATCTCCCAGAACTGATATGAGTTATCTCCCAGAACTGATATGAGTTATCTCCTATCTCCCAGAACTGACATGAGTTATCTCCCAGAACTGACATGAGTTATCTCCTATCTCCCAGAACTGATATGAGTTATCTCCCAAAACTGACATGAGTTATCTCCCAGAACTGATATGAGTTATCTCCCATCTCCCAGAACTGATATGAGTTATCTCCTATCTCCCAGAACTGATATGAGTTATCTCCCAGAACTGATATGAGTTATCTCCCAGAACTGATATGAGTTATCTCCTATCTCCCAGAACTGATATGAGTTATCTCCTATCTCCCAGAACTGACATGAGTTATCTCCCAGAACTGATATGAGTTATCTCCCAGAACTGACATGAGTTATCTCCCAGAACTGATATGAGTTATCTCCCAGAACTGATATGAGTTATCTCCTATCTCCCAGAACTGACATGAGTTATCTCCCAGAACTGATATGAGTTATCTCCCAGAACTGACATGAGTTATCTCCCAGAACTGATATGAGTTATCTCCCAGAACTGACATGAGTTATCTCCCAGAACTGATATGAGTTATCTCCCAATTCCCAGAACTTATATGAGTTATCTCCTATCTCCCAGAACTGATATGAGTTATCTCCCATAACTGATATGAGTTATCTCCCAGAACTGATGCATACATTCTCTTGCTCAGCAGCTTAGCACTGTCAGACACATTGTTATCTTTTTAAGGAACACTGATTCATCTAACCTTTATTCATGCAAGCAGATCCTAACTATACCCAGGGATGGAACTTACTAATGTCTGACCCCAGCCAGCCGGGCCAATGAACTAGCAATCAATTGGCCTACTGGCCCGGCCTCTTGTTTGCCTCACAGGCTAGTAGGGCCTTTTGTTTCGAGATACAACATTAAAAAAGCAAACTACTATCCCTCCCGACTATCCGTGCTCATAGGATTCCACATCCTTTCCCTCTGTGCCCCCTAACCCTAACCCTGGTCCTGCTGTCCACATCTGTGTGCTGTATGACAAATAAAGATTATATCTATCTATCTAGGCCCCTCAGACGAGGGCCCAAACAACTACTAGTCCTGCAGTCACCCCTCTCCTTATTTACACCTGACCCTAGCCCTGACCCTAGCCCTAACCCTAGCCCTCTCCTAACCCCTCAGCTGAGGGCCCAAACAACTACTAGTCCTGCAGTTCCCCCTCTCCTTAATTAAACCTGACCCTAGCCCTGACCCTAGCCCTAACCATAGCCCTAGCCCCACTTGGGCTACATGTGAAATGTAAATAGCAAAGGCTTGTCTGGCTGCCCATCAGCACGGAGCGGGCTGCGTGATCTGAATGAGTATTGCTCCAGGCGTTCTTCTTCTCCTTGTCAAATGCAACCCAAACTTTATGTCATCTGCAAATATAAAGATGACACTCTATCAAGGGGGTTTTGGGGAATGCACTCAGCATTCTGCCAGCAAATCTCTTGAGCGCTGCTGAAGAATATTAAGTATATACTTTATTTCCTCAAGTACTGTATCCCTGCTAATAACTGCTCACACTCAAAATAAATTGTGTATGAAAATATAGGGCAATTTTGTTCCTTCTCTCTCTTGCTCTCTCTTTCACACACACACACACACACACACACACACACACACACACACACACACACACACACATCTCACATCAGGATTACAGAGGATTAAATGTCACCCCCTAGATTTAATTTCTGAATATGCAATGTGTCTTAATAGCTGTGAACAATCAAATCCTCTCTCCTTCCAATCCTAAACCCAGCTCTCTGCTCCTGGCTGTCTGGCACATCAGGGAGGAGTTAGGGCTAGGGATAGGGTTAGGGGCTTGGGATAAGTCCTCCAGGGCTTTGGATGAGTCCTCCAGGGCTTTGGATGAGTCCTCCAGGGCTTTGGATGAGACCTCCAGGGCTTTGGAGGAGACCATGACACAGAGACAGTAGAACTTTATTACACAAGACTGTCTCCGGCTCTCTTTCTGGTGCTGGTCCAATATCTAACACATCAGAACCAACCTCCCCAACCGGTACGTATCTCCATCATTCAACCATTCAATCGACACAACGGACATCAGTTGTGTAAAATGCATTTTGTGTTATCCTTTCATGTCTCTCATGTGTTTGGCTCTGGCTTCTTCTGTCTCTGTGTGAGTGTGTTAGAGAAGCTGATCACAGATCAGATCACCAGGTTGTGTTCATAAGCATATTTAGACTGGGATCAATGGAAAAATGTGTGTACTGTACTGTCTTAGAGATGGGTAGGGCTTATCAGTGGTGCGTGTGTGCATGTGTGTGTGTGTGTGTGTGTGTGTGTGTGTGTGTGTATGTGTGTGTGCACTACCACCTATTTAATGAATGTCAACCTGTCACCAGGAGCTGTGTGCATGATATGAAGGTTAGACTCAGCACAGCCTGAGAGAGAGAGAGAGAGAGGGAGAAAGAGAGAGAGGGAGAGAGAGGGTGAAAGAGAGAGAGAGAGAGAGGGAGAAAGAGAGAGAGGGAGAAAGACAGACAGAGAGAGAGAGACAGGTAGAGCTGTATAGTCACCACCTCCTCCAGTTTAAAGGTGATCATGGTGAAGGCTCTGAAGACACAGTCTGTGGGCCCTGTGATGGTGATGATCCTCTCTGGACAGGAGCCCTCTGAGATGTTGATACGAGCGCTGCTCTGTGAGGATGAGATGGAGGGGTAAGGAGAGGAGGGTGGATGATGGAGAGAAAAGGGAGAGGGGAGGTGGAGGAGGGGAGGGGGCGTGTGCAGGAGAGGAGAGAAAGAGAGGAGAGGGGGATGGGGGAGGAATGGGCATGGAGAAAAGAGGAAGACAAGAATCAATTCGGCTGGTCTGTTCTGCTGGTCTGAGAGAGAAAGGGGAGGGAGAGGGAGAGAGAGAGAGAGGGGAGGGAGGGAGAAGGAGAGAGAGGGGGGAGGGAGGGAGAGAGAGGGGAGTTAAAGGAGAGGGAGAGAGAGGGGAGGGAGGGAAGGAGGGAGAGGGGAGGGAGAGGGGAGGGAGGGAGAGAGAGAGAGAGAGGGGAGGGAGAGAGGGAGAGAGAGGGGGGGAGGGATGGAGAGGGAGAGAGGGAGAGAGGGAGAGAGAGAGGTGAGGGAGGGAGAGAGAGAGAGAGAGAGAGAGAGAGAGAGAGAGAGACTCTCCCTCCTCCCTCCTCCCTCACCTCTCCTCTTCATCACATCACTTCAGAGGAACAGCCCACTCTAACACACAATTCACTTATGGTCCCTCCTAGACTGGGCTTGAAACATTGAGATATGCGTGGGGGAGGGAGATGAGAGAGGGGGAACGATGGGGAGGGGATATAGAGAGGGATATGGAGGAGGGGATATAGAGAGGGAGAGCGTTAGAGGAGAGGATAAGGGATTTTAGGGAGAGATGAGAGGAGAGGGGGATTGGAGAAAAGGAGGGGAGACAAGGGAGAAGGGATTAGAGAAGAGAGGAAGTAGAGAGATGCATGTACAGTAATTAGTGTGCTGTTCCTACCAGGCCTGTGAGTCATTCAGTAGAGATAGAGAGAGGGGGAGAGAGAGATAGACAGAGGGGGAGAGAGAGATAGAGAGAGAGGGAGAGAGAGAGAGAGCAAGCACTATACAACTCTCAAGCATGATCTAACCCTTGATCAAGGAGATTGGGTATATTGGTAGCTCCTATAGAAGGGCCCTCTACACAAAGAGAGAGCAATTAATTGACCTACATGACTTGGGAGAGGGCCAGACATTACTATTGACCTACGTGACTTGGGAGAGGGCCAGACATTACTATACAGTGTACAGTGATGTGTACTAAAAATGCTCACCAGTAATAAAACACAGTGCACTCAACTCAAGTGGTTTCAGTACAGTGGTAGCAGCATAGATCATGTCTCCATAATCACAGGGCATGAACTTAGTTATGTCGAGGCCACTGGGGCAAGGGTTAGGGTTAGGGTTAGGTGAGCTGACACCTTTCCACACAACCTGGTCCAGCCTGCCAGAGCGCAGTTCACCAGCGCTGGAGCCAGTGTCGTTCTTCAGCAGGTCCACGTACGTTACAGCTTCTTCCGAGCACCACATGTGTCTTTATCATGCTTGGGTTCCCAGAGGACGAGGTTTGAAGCGATGAGGTCAAGATGACGTATGCTATGGCTGGCTAGCCTCAGTCCCTGATGACGTATCTTTGTGGTCACCAGTGAGCATGAAAGTGGACTGGACTATTTGTTTTCCGCTGCTCAATAACAAGCATTAGCTATTTCTATATAAGAAGACGGATTTTACTCACAACTTCTTGACCATGACTACAGTAGGCATTTGCTTTATGAAGGGAAGTGTGCATGTACCCAGGCACATGTATACATGTTCAATGTGAACGTCAGAGTAAATCATCAGGTACATTTCCTATCCTATGACTTGGAAAGAACCTGGTCAAACATGCAAGCAATGGCCCACACTAAAGAGTCATCAGCATACTGTATGTACACGTTAAAACCTACAGACAAACCAATATTGTTAAAGGGGCACAGTCATGCTTGTTTCAGTTTATATTATTTGGTCCCCGGTTCAATCCCAGCTTCCAGAGTGTGCCGAAGTGTCCTTGAGCAAGACACTGAACCCCAAAATGGCTCCCATGCGGCGCGGTGGCACAGTACCCAGGACTGGCAACTCACAGCAAGAGGGCTTCCGAGCCTTTCTGAGTTTGCATGTTCTCCCCATGAAGCGCTTGGTCGGTCCCGTGGTGCGTCCCCTGCACGCTGCCTGCTCTCTGCTAATCCTAACCCCCGTGGTGCGTCCCCTGCACGCTGCCTGCTCTCTGCTAATCCTAACCCCCGTGGTGCGTCCCCTGCATGCTGCCTGCTCTCTGCTAACACTAACCCCCGTGATGCGTCCCCTGCATGCTGCCTGCTCTCTGCTAACCCTAACCCCCGTGGTGCGTCCCCTGCACGCTGCCTGCTCTCTGCTAACCCTAACCCCCGTGGTGCGTCCCCTGCACGCTGCCTGCTCTCTGCTAATCCTAACCCCCGTGGTGCGTCCCCTGCACACTGCCTGCTCTCTGCTAACCCTAACCCTGCACGCTGCCTGCTCTCTGCTAATCCTAACCCCCATGGTGCGTCCCCTGCACGCTGCCTGCTCTCTGCTAACCCTAACCCCCGTAGTGCGTCCCCTGCATGCTGCCTGCTCTCTGCTAATCCTAACCCCCGTGGTGCGTCCCCTGCATGCTGCCTGCTCTCTGCTAACCCTAAACCTGACTGCCCTCGGGGGACAGACGACAGGATGGGTTAAGAGCAGAGAAGAGTCTAATCGGTGGACTTTTGATTTGATTTGATTTGATTCACTTTATTTATCCCGAAGGAAATTAAAATGCCACGTAGCTCATAAAGCCATAAAAACAACACAAGACAACAATACACATATAGAAACATACAAGATAAGGACAGACCAAAAACATCAGACATGTACGTTGTTAAAAACAATGGATGTGTTGTACACCAAGTGATCTCCAGTTAAAAGCCATAGTGTCATAATGGTGCATTATTAATAAGTGCAATCCCTGTGGCCACGCCCAGATTGTGTGGAGTTGAATAATCTAATGGCTGTTGGGAGGAAGGACTTCCTCGAGCGTTCTGTGGTGCAGTGCATGGTGGTGAGTCTGTTACTGAAAGTGCTCCTGTGTGCCATCAGTGACTGGTGTAGTGGGTGCTGTGGGTTGTCCATGATTGATAGAACCTTCTTCAGGGTCCTCCTCTCAGCCACCTCCAGGACGCCCCTGTCATTCGAGTGTGTAACCCTAACCCTAACCCGTTCCCACCTCCCTACACTGTGTGTCTGTGTGTGTCTTACTGTGTGACGAATAAATAAATTGGATCATTGGACATCATTTGACATGTTTGCCGTTGCTTGGATGTTTGTATAGATCTTTTTCTTTTTCTTTTGTTTTTTTGTATTTGTATATTTAACTTGACTTGTTTTTATCTTAATGCACTATGTACGGCACTTTGGCCAGTGTAAACTGTATTTAAATGTGCCTAAAAAATAAAGTTTACGTACTTACTTTAAAGTTTTTCCACAATTTCAACGATTCCGTCTTCCATGTCAAGAAGTTGAGTTTAAAATTGTGTTTATTATATTGAAATAGATCATGTCTCTCATTGAGCAGCAGAAAACAAATGGTCCAATCCACTTTCATGCCAGTTCTTGTTTATGGAGACATTATTGATATGAACGCTGCTACCACTGGTTCTAAAAGCACCTGATGCAGTCTGTCATAGTGCACTGAGCTTTATTACTGGTGATCATTTTAGAACACATCACTCTACACTGTGTAGAGTAATGGAGGCTGGCTCTCTTTCAAGTCATGTGGGTTGATTCATTGCTCTCTCATTCTGTATAAGACTGTTTTATAGAAGCTCTAATCTCCTTGAGCAATTGAAGACACACCAAGCACCAAAGACAAGCCAGGCTAGGTCTCAGGGCTGGATAGAACCAAAGACAAGCCAGGCTAGGTCTCAGGGCTGGATAGAACCAAAGACAAGCCAGGCTAGGTCTCAGGGCTGGATAGAACCAAAGACAAGCCAGGCTAGGTCTCAGGGCTGGATAGAACCAAAGAGAAGCCAAGCTAGGTCTCAGGGCTGAATAGAACCAAAGACAAGCCAGGCTAGGTCTCAGGGCTGGATAGAACCAAAGACAAACCCAATTATAGCTGCTGCACAGCACTAGGTCGGGGCCGGGGGGAGTAAAAGGAGGAATGAGACAAAAGGCAAATATATGAGGGTCTAGGTGGACACACGTGTATATATACACAGACTGGTGCAGGCATATGTTCTCCTGTTAACTGCTACAGTTAGGAGATGGAACAAGGTTTGAGGTTCTGACATGGCCACAGCTCCTTTCTGTCCTGGCCACACAGTGAACTGCCCGCCGACATCAGGACTGCTCATATTTCATCAGGACTGCTCATATTTAATCAGGACTGCTCATATTTTATCAGGACTGCTCATATTTCGCCAGGGTGGGAATAGGCTCTTTGCACAAGCTCCACTACTTACTGAAATTCTACAGGCATATTTATTTCCTGAAATGAATTCAGTTGAGGCTACATTAATATCAATAAAACATTACACCGGTAGTATACAACTGTAGCCAGCTAGTGGCTTTGATGCGACGTGAAACTGGCACGCGCAACCAGCTGCAATGACTGCTGCTGCGTTGTGGTTCGTTGAGCGCAAGCAAGCAAACAAGGTCTGAATTGACTATATCGATAGCTAATAAATTATGACACGGTTCAAAATGCCTTAGCTATCTAGCCATTGCCCAACTATTCTTCTTTTTCAACAAAATCCAAAGCAGACAAAGTATCTATTTTTGCCCGGTGATGGCTAACGTGATGGCTAGCTAGCTAACTCCACAGACCACAGGCACAGCTTCAGTTAGCTAGCTAAGGTTAGCTAATGTTACTTTGCTGACAGACAGCATCGTTAGTGCTACGTAGATAGCTGACTTATTTAGTGCTTAACTGACTCAAACCTTCAGTCTTTAATACATGTGCAAGTTGACAGCCCGCTTGCTAGCATAGCTAGATGGAATCCGATTACACTGGCTACTGATAGCTAGATAGCTACCCTAGTACGTTGCACTATATTGCCTTTCCAGAATAATGCCGTGACTAAAGAGACTATCAACTGAAACGGATTGTGCTGCTAAGTGCATGGATGATTGCCAGGCGGTTGCTTGGCTATACTATAGTGCTACACTATAGTGCTACATAGCATTTCCAGTGAAGGGGCACAATGCTTGCTTGGCTCCATATGATTCAACCAAGATTGCATGACGTATGACAACATTATGGAAGCATCATTTTATACAAAAAGTATAAAGTGTATAGAGTGAACTATACACACTAACACCCTTACAGACTCCCAGCTTGGCATCATGTATCAATGTTTTGTTGGAGGTAATAAAAAGAGAGATTTATCTAGTCGCTGTGTTCATCTCAGAGTGACAGATCACCACATCATTATGCATTCTATTTTTATTACAATAAATAGTCTGCAATCTGTCTAGTAGGCTGCTGTTATCAAACACACACATACTGTGCTCACAAGCACACATGCTTAGACAAACCACACACAAACACGTACTCACACACAAACACACACAAGCTGTTTGTCAGTTTGATACCTCCAGTAGCCTCTATGTGACCCTCTGTCTCTGTTCTGTTGACAAACGAGGAATAGCACTCGCTCCTCTCCTTTCATCTCCTTGCTTGTATTATCTTATCCTCTCCCCTTTTTGCTTCTCTTCTCTCCCCTCCTCTGTTGTCCCCTAACCCTGCTCCCCCTCTCCTCTCCTCCATCCCTCTCTCAGCAGAATTAGAAGGATGGAGAGAAGAGCAGAGTAAAATAGAGTAGAGCACAACACTAGTGTACAATAGAGTAGAGCACAACAGAGTAGACTAGTGTAGTCTACTCTTCAGAGAAGAGCAGCAGGTGTGTGTGCACGTGTGTGTGTGTTTTTGTGTGTGCGCGTGCGTACATGCCTACATGTGTATGTGTGTGTGTGTGTGTGCGTGCGTGTGCGTGCATGCCTGCATGTGTATATGTGTGTGTGTGTGACAGACATGGCTTACTCATCCCCCATCCAGGTCCTGACTCCAGCTCTGTGCTTAGCCTGCACTGAATACTTGAAAAATGATGTACTGAAAACAAGTTTTGAGCAGCTATAGGTAGAAGTAGTGAATGTTTATGTGTAATCTGATCACCCAGGCAAAACAATAAAATACTCAGAAGGTTTTGAGGCTCGAAAATGACTAATACAACCATGGTCTACTGCTACATGCAAACGGTACCAATACTACCATTTAGTAGAACCTGCTATATGGTCTTGTAGATGCTCATCCAGGATCTTGTCATTCCCCGCCTAGACTCCTGCGACGTCCTCCTTGCTGGGGCCCCAGCGTCAGCCATTAAACCTCTAGAGCTACCCAGAAAGCTCGCCTGGGTTCGCCACCCCAAGTTCTCCCACACAACTTCCCTTCTCCATTCTCTACACTGGCTCTCTGTAACAGCTCTCATCCAGTTTAAAACTCTAGTACTACCCTACAGAGCAATGAGAGGAACAGGTCCCTCCAGGCCATGGTCAAGCCCTACATTGCCCCCCGACCCGACCACTGCGCTCTGCTACCTCGGGGTGAGTGGTTGCCCCGTCACTCTAAGGCCCCAGCGGTCGGTCGGCATGGTCACGGCTCTTCTCAGCAAACGGTACTATCAGTCAAACATTCTGAGAATTCTGATGGTAATTTTCTCCAAGTGATCAGGCTCTTGTGTGTTGTGTGTGAGTGTGTGTTTGTATGAGAGAGAGAGAGAGAGAGAGAGAGAGAGAGAGAGAGACAGAGAGAGTCACGTAATAGAGTGCTTGTGACGTGTCTGTTACCCTTGAGATCAGAATATTCAGTGTGGGTCCTGTTCGGTCTATGCTGTCATGATTGGAGGCACGGAGAGCAGGAGGAGGAGAGGAGGAGCAGGAGGGAGAGGTCAGGAGAGAAAGAAGAGGAGGAGAAGCAGAAGGGAGGTCAGGAGAGAAAGAAGAGGAGGAGGCGAGGAGAAGCAGGAGGGAGAGGTCAGGAGAGAAAGAGGAGGAGGAGGAGAGGAGGAGCAGGAGGGAGAGGTCAGGAGAGAAAGAAGAAGAGGAGAAGCAGGAGGGAGAGGTCAGGAGAGAAAGAAGAGGAGGAGGAGAGGAGGAGCAGGAGGGAGAGGTCAGGAGAGAAAGAAGAGGAGGAGGAGAGGAGGAGCAGGAGGGAGAGGTCAGGAGAGAAAGAAGAGGAGGAGAGGAGAAGCAGGAGGGAGAGGTCAGGAGAGAAAGAAGAGGGGATGAGGAGGAGAGGAAGAGAGGAGGCAAGGAAGCGACAAGGAGGAGAGGCAGGAGGAGAGGTTGAGAATTGCAGGACAGGAGGAGAGAGAAAGCAGAGGAAGAAGAGAAGAGGAGAGGCTCAGGTAAAGACTGAGAGGTCAAACGGTCTGCTGAGCATCACAGTGGCTTTGCCACGTCCAGATGGCTGCTTTTAGGCCTATTGTAAGGATGGAGGGATAAAAAGAGGGATAGGAAAGGCTAGAAGGGACTGCCAGACTTCTTACCTCCTCTCGTATTTTCTTCACCGTTTCTCCTTTCTGGGGGAGGGGATACACAACACGTTTAGACAGATATTGACACGATTGTGGCTGCATTGAATCATTTTACATGTCATTATATCCACTGTTTTCTTTCATGGAAGAACCCTATGAAGGTAAGCAGTATGAATATCAGAGTCTTGCTTTAGCTGTATTTCACTGTTTCCTGATGCTGGTGAACTTGCAGTTGTTTAAAGGCGATAACTGAACATCAGCTCTGCCCCTCTGCACAGCAATATGGCTCTTACATGAATGGATCCCTGGGGAGGATGCATGCCTGATTAGGGACTCTAGACTGGTGTGACTGGAGACTGATTAGGGACTATAGACTGGTGTGACGAGACTGATTAGGGACTATAGACTGGTGTGACTGGAGACTGATTAGGGACTATAGACTGGTGTGACTGGAGACTGATTAGGGACTATAGACTGGTGTGACTGGAGATTTGATGGTACTGAAATCAAGAGAAACCCTGAATACCAAATTAGCCCCTAGTCTCTACACCGGCATCTTAAAATAATAATGAAATAATAATAAAATAAAATAATCGGCCAGGTCGAATGATCCCCATCTTGCTTATGCCTATTTAAATTGTTCCCAGTGAGCAGGCTAGTGTCTTGCATGGCAGCATGCCGCCATTGGTGTGTGAATGTGTGTGTGAATGGGTGAATGAGAGGCCATTGTAAAGTGCTTTGTCCATTAAGGTAGAGAGCCGCTATATAAGTGCAGTCCATTTACCATCCGGCTGCCTAAGACCTCCAGGTATTATGTGTCTGTGGGGCTGAAGCTAAGATAGGTTTGGGATTCAGGTAGTCTCTTCCAGCCTCATGTTTCTCTGTGCTACCTTTAGGGACAGACAAGCAGTACAGCAAGCTATATATTATAGCTACATAGCTACATATAGTACATGGTCAGAAAATAGTAATGACTTTCACAATAAGGCGTTCCCACCCATAGATATGCCCTGCCCATTTAACCTGGGCAAGCGTCTCTCATTTGCTGCTACGACCTGTCACTCTTTCAATTTTGAACCGTCATTACGCCCTCAAAATACCAGCTTGGGTGGCAAAGTGGCCGTGACGTAATATTTGAGTCTGGAGAGAGACTAGCGCCATGCGACTATTGCAATCAAACTGAAATGGCACCACTAAAAGAAAACGGACATATAAACAATCCAAACAGGATCGCCCGGTGAACTAAACTCCTCATCCAAGTCGGACATAATTTCCCTTTTGAACGTGGCCATTGCAACTTGCTGTTGTGTTGATAGTAAGAGAATAGTCCACTCTTCTGCTCTTGTTGTTGTGAAGACAAATGTGCCAGCTAGTTAAGCTCCACCTCTCTAGTTACAGAGAGAGCAATATAGATCAGAGCAAACAAATGCGTTCATCAATAGTTGGACTTCAAAAATGAGGCTATATATATAAAAACTCAAATGACGCCCCGGCAGACTGTCCTCATATTTAATTTGGCGCATTGTGAAGTGTTTAAGTGAGTTTTCTTTGAAGTCAACCCTAACCCTAACATTAGCATGCGGCTAATGCCAGAACAACAATCAACAACATTATGGGTAAGTTGTAAATGTCCAAAATTCTGAACTATCCCTTTAAGAGGATGAGACTAGAAGAAGAATATGTTAATAGCTGTCCATTCAATTCATATTCTCTCTTTCTCTCTCTCTCTCTCTCTCCTACAGACAGACTGTCTGAACGCCCAAGGTTTCTACATCATCTCAAACCACAGAACAAGAGAGGACAGGAAGTGCTCACCTTGCCAATAATGCTGCCTACTTCCTGTGGGAGGAAGCAGAGAGACATGTCATCATACTGATCCCTGGACCTGGTCAGATTCTATACTACTATGCGTAGTAATTAATCCAATGGAACAGTCCAACCCTTGAGATGAGTCAGTTTGAGTTTACTTAATTACACTGAATTGAACTGAAATTAATTGCACAGAACCAAATTCATTTGAACTGAGCAAACAAACAAAAATGCATTGAATCAAATGAGTCAGTCCAGCCAGCGTTCCAGTACCTTGCCGTGCATGAGGAGCCGTAGTGTGAGGGTGACGTTCATGCCCCCGTCTCCAAAGTCCTGCTCACAGTTCATGGTTGAGGTGGCGTCGGTTGCTAGGAGACGCATGAAAGACGGCTGGTGGGCAGACGGGAACGGCGGACCGGTGGACTCCTCCCCTCGCTGGTCTCTCCCCTCGCTGGTCTCTCCCCTCGCTGGTCTGGACTGGGTCAGAACAGCACACTGTCAACTACAACCTCACTGCTGCTACCCGGGCAGCTACAGACTTAGATATATAGATTCTAACGACAGCGCCAACTCACTTTTCTATATGCTGCGTGGATGCAGAACAATGCTGGCTAGTTTTAAAATGTTTGTCTCATTTCACTCCCTAATCTAGGCTTAGATTGGGCTGGCTATGGCATCTGGGGTTTGAACCCTGTCCGATGAACTGACACACATGATCTTGTATGGAGGGGCACAGACGTACCACCGTGTGACTGAGCGTGTTTGTGTGTGTGAGAGATCACAGCAGAAGGACTGGCAATAGCTTTCAGGCAGCAGTGGGATAAGTGTAGGCTTCAGTATTGAGCTCCTTTATATCTCTGAGACAGCAGGCAGAACACACACAGCTGCTCTGTGTCTGAACACACCAACACACACATAGCTCAGGAGGTTAAGCAGCAGCTGGGGATCACGGCAATGTGCCGAAGTGTCCTTGATCAAGACGCTGAACCGCTAAATCGCTTGCGTGTGGCATGGTGGCACAGTACCTAGTACGGCGCCTCACAGCAAAAAGGTCTCCGGGCCTTTCCGTGTGGAGTTTGCATGTTCTCCCCGTATTCGCAAACGAAAAACATGCAGAAGATCGCTAATGCTATCAGTCCTTGGCGAAGATGGACAGGAGCGCTTGGTTGGCCCCCGGGTGTGGCTCATGCCCTTGTCTGCTCCCTTGTCTGCTCCCTTGTCTGCTCCCTTGTCTGCTCCCGGCTGCTTGGGGGAAGGATGCAATGTGGATACGAGCAGAGAGCCGAAACAGCCTACTGCATGTCTGAGTGACTAATAAAGCCTTCTTCCTCTTCTTATTAACACATACATAGACACACACACGCAGACACACACACACACACACACACACACACACACACACACACACACACACACAGACAGCTACAGTACATCTATCTATCCTAATATGTTAACACCAGCCTGTCCGTATTCCTGTGAGTTGGCTGGGCCTGCAACTCTCTTTGGCAGTGAGAGAGCTCCAGTAATCTATGAATATCACAATAATGATTTCAGCTGTGAGGAGATAGCTGGCACAACAAGCTAGCGAGCACTGCCATTTAGAAATTAATTGAAGAAGTGAGTTAAAACCTTAAATTTAAACTAAATAAGCCTCTGAGATTAGACTCATATGTGATGATACTTCAGGATAAAAATAATATAAATTGGCAGTGCAGACAGCATCCTCGACTGCATGCTAAGGAGACATTTGGCTTTGGTTGTTTTTGGTTGTCACACACACACACACACACACACAAATGGGAGCAAGCTCGAACACAGGCACCAGCACACGCACACACACGCACACACACACACACACACACACACACACACACGCACACCTCCACGCAGGCCCATCTGGCAGGGAATCCTCCAGCACCTTGATTAAGATCTCATTCATGCCTGTGTAATTGCAGCTGTGACAGTATGTGTTTACTGTCAGTGTTAACATCAAAATTGTATGTATGTGTGTGCGTGTGTGTGCGTGTGTGTTTGCGCGTGTGTGTGTGTGTGTGTGTGTGCGTGCATGTGTGTATGTGTGTGCATGTGCGTGTGTATGCGTGCATGTGTGTGTGTGCGTGTGTGTGTGTCTGTTTGGCAGAAAAAAAACACTCTTCTTGAAAGTAGGTCACAAATCTGATGTGTCTGGTGAAGCATGAATCCTGTAACAGATCCAGACCGCTGTTCTGGGTCCTGGCGCTCTGTCACACACATGTTGGGAATATGTTGAAAGCATGGGTTGGACTATTGCTCTCCAAGTCTGTACTGACACAAGCACACACAATAGGGCTGTACCCATCTCTGAATCGAATTAGATTCACCTGTTCAAATCAGAGATTTGACGTTTCGTTCCTCCTTTCTTCCCCATACGTCCAGGCTGAGGGGGGACAGCTGTCAAACTAACTCAAACTCGCAGGCAGATAGTCTCCTCAACTGCACATTTAAAGCGTGTGTGAATAGACTCATACTAACCCTAACCCTAACCCACTCATACGTTGAGCAGCTGTCGCTCACGCATTTAGACATTAGAGCTCAATATCTCTAGCGGATACCCAGCGGATATCTTAGGTAAGCAGTAACCCTAACCTTAACCTTAACCTAACCCTAACCCGTTGTGATATGGGAAATGCTTGTGATTGCTGGTGCATAGTAGCCTAGGCCTAGGCCCTGCCTTCTTCCTAACCCTAACCCTAGTAGCCTAGGCCTAGGCCCTGCCTTCTTCCTAACCCTAACCCTAACCCTAACCCTAGTAGCCTAGGCCCTGCCTTCTTCCCTCTGTTATATCAGTTGCAAGTCTCCTTTTATTGCACAACAAATAGCTACAGTAATAGACTATGTTTAAAAATAATGACTGGCCTGTCCTGTATAAATCACAAGGCAGGTGAGTGGTCTTAGCCCACCACTGCACCTTGACAGTGGAGCAAAAAAATGACTGCTCGACTTCAAGAATCTCAGTCGACTTAGGAGCAGCCCTAACACATACACACACACACACACACACACGCGCACGCGCGCACACACACACACACACACACACACACACACACGGACACACAGCAGCAGTAAAACTTGTTTACTTAATACTCTTTATTTCTCCTCAAACATCACGTCCAAATAGCTGCCATCTTTGTCTCCACACAACACATCCACATGTGTATCATTATAACAGTGGCGTGGGTACCTGGTTTAGGAGGCCTTATCATGGAATTACCTAAGGTATGTATGATTGGTCAGGGGCTTCTGCTGAAAGCATCTTTCAGCCAATCTCTAATTGCTGAGCCCACCCACTGCCTGCTTCCCAGTGATAAAATGCTAATGAAGAAAATTGGCGAAGCGGCGATCTCACTTCCTGTGGTGACAGGAAGCGCATGCTGTCAGACGTAATTCCCATAATGGATGATAGGCAACGCTGCTGAGAGCCATCTGCACACGCACACACACACACACACACACACACACACACACACGCACACACACAATGGGGATGAGAAAGGAAGACAACCATGTCACCTGTCTCTTTAATTGACCGCCTGGTTGGCAGTGGCTGCCAGAACAAATTCTCCTACAAAAGAGATCTCACTGAAACCAGCCTAGATGAATAGGGATGGGTTGACTAGAGGATTTTTTAGGCAGCCTATGGTCTAAAGGCGTAGCCAGTAGCCACATGCAGAATCAGAGCAGACCATGGATCACAGTCCTACTTAACACTATACTCTGGTTTATTGCACTTTTGTACTAATGTGATGGAAACGTCTGTTAAGGAGTGACAGAAGAATAAAGATGTATCTATCTATCTATCTATCTATCTATCTATCTATCTATCTATCTATCTATCTACATACTGCAGCTTTGAAGTCACTGAGTGTACACATTTAAACAGGATAACGCCTGCGGTCACATCAGACTTGGAAAATCAGTTTTTAGTTATTTATCACTGATCCTGTAGAACAGTCTTCAAAATGCCATCCATCTGGACACATGGGTTCCATTAGGGCCAATCAAAGGTTATGGATGGAGAGCAGAACTGACCCATTGCTACAGGAGTGGCCCATTGCTGGGATGAGGGCCTACAGGACAGTCGGTCATCCAGGACCCCCCCCCCTCCCCCCCAAGGATTCTGTCTGTCTGGGAGGAGGGCACAGTGGAGTTATCTATAGTGAGTCCTGGAGAGGATAGTCTCTCCCGTGGAGGAAGAGTAGCTTTGTCTTGTTAATCTTGAGCTTAAGGTGGTTCGCAGACATCTAAGGATTAATGTCTGCAAGGGCTGCCTTCCAAAAGAGATCTCTAACCCTCTCTAACCCTAACCCTAACCCTGTCTGAAAGGGACTACCTGCATAAATAAGATTAACTAAAAATAACTGCAAAATATAGCTGTGAGCAGCAATACAGGGGTCAAGCAGTGAGCACAGTGCACACAACACGCCATAACAACAGCTGGTGGTCAATTGAAGTGACCTTCTAGACAAAGTCAATATAACAGTTATGTAGCAAAAAATACGTAATACGTAATGCATAACATAATATAATGGTAATTAACGGAAATTCCCCCCCAAATTTTGCTTATTCATGATTGGGTCCTGAGTGCATGTACCAAGTTTGGTTTTGATACATCCAAATGTTGCTGAGATACAGTATGACCTCTAACCCTAACCCTAACCTAACCTTGTCTATTTGGTGGCTTCGCCCCTGATTTCGATTGCGTGTAATGGGCGAATGCTTCTGAAAATCAAAAATCCCATCTGATAACTTTTGTGAAGATTAACCCTAACCCTAACCCTGGCATGAGATTTAAAAAAAAAAAAAATCTCATAAAATCCAATATGGCGGATGTTGAACTAGGCTTGAGCCAAGGAATCCAACGGTACCTAATTTTTGAAAATTGGGTATATTGGTCAAAAGTTGCATGCATAAACACGCCGCTTACTTTGACACATTGGTGCCGCTAGATTGTTCGAGGTGTCGAAATGAGACTTGGTGACAAGGGTCACGGGACTGTCCTGAATGAGTTTGCCAAATTTCATAGCTTTTGACCTTACGGTTGTATGGACTGCCATAGACTCCAATGGCAGAAGAAGGCATTTACTATTAAGATAATCGACAATCCCTCTGGTGGCCTATGCAGCTTCGCTTCCTGGCCCCCAACTGTATTATACACACACAGATACATGTGCATGTTCGGGGTTAGGGTTAGGGTTAGGCTAACCCTTGCACTGTTGATCTAGTTAGTATTACAGATAGAGTCAGATGTGGTAGCTCTACATAGTAAAACGTTGTGTATGAGGGTTCATCTAGTAACACACACATATATAGATATATAACACACCAGAATTTGGGTTGGTCTGTGTGCAGAGTGGCAGGTGTGCGTGTATCGGGTGACCTATCCATGTGGTACTGTAGGTCCGCATGAGTGTGTATCTAGCATGAGTGTGTATCTAGCATGAGTGTGTATCTAGCATGAGGGTATATCTAACATGAGGGTATATCTAGCATGAGGGTATACCTAGCATGAGTGTGTATCTAGCATGAGTGTATATCTAGCATGAGGGTATATCTAGCATGGGTGTGTATCTAGCATGAGTGTGTATCTAGCATGAGGGTATATCTAGCATGAGGGTATATCTAGCATGAGTGTGTATCTAGCATGAGTGTGTATCTGGCTGCAGTGGTGGTGGAGAGCGAGATCTCTATGTGAGGAGAGTGAGTGTGTGTGTAGCTGCAGTGATGGGGTTAGGGAGGGTTAGGGAGGGTTAGGGTTAGGGAGGGTTAGGGTTGGGGTTAGGGAGGGTTAGGGTTAGAGATCTCTATGTGAGGAGAGTGATTGAGGGCCGCTCTTTAGAAGCAGATTCATTACATCATGCTGGGGGTGAAGGCTGAGAGCCTGTGTGTGCGTGTGTGTGTGTGCGTGCACGTGTACGTGCATGTGTGTGTGTGTGGGCGCTGCCGTG
Organism: Borostomias antarcticus; assembly: GCF_949987555.1. Taxonomy (NCBI): domain Eukaryota; kingdom Metazoa; phylum Chordata; class Actinopteri; order Stomiiformes; family Stomiidae; genus Borostomias; species Borostomias antarcticus. Next base: position 9,128,510 of record NC_140244.1, read on the forward strand.
TGTGTCCTTCAGTGAGATTTCTATGACCAGCCAAGCATCTCACCCCAATACAGGAGAGGAAATGAATTATTGAAATGCTTTCAGATGCTTTAGCACAGGATGGGGTTAAAGTCCTCTCTAGCCTTTCTGCCTTACACACACACGCACACACACACACACACACACACACACACACACACACACACACACACACATGCACATATGCACACACACACACACACACACACACACACAAACACACACACACACACACACACACATGCAAGCCCCCCAGGAGTGTCCCTGAGTGTGCTGACATCATGCAGAGCTGATTCATGGCTCGGTCTCTCCTGGAGGAGGTCAACTACAAGGCCATCATCACAGCAGCTGCTAGACCAGGTACAGGCGTCGGCCCGGGCCACAGCAGGAAAGCCAGCTCCTCTAGCTGACCCAGTGGTCAAACGGCAGGCCCAGACATATGCTTCAGAACACAGGTCCAGGCTCCGGTGAGAGCAGCTGTACCCTGACCCTCTCAACAAGCACAGCTACATTTGCTACCCTGACCCTCTCAACAAGCACAGCTACGTTTGCTACAACCATTGTGCATTATCACATATGTAGGTTTACATTATCTGCGGGTCTGCCTCAGTGATCTGGATGGACTCACTGTCATGCACCCTACAGCCCCAGACACACTGGTGCTCTTGTACGGTATAGGCAAAGGTTATGGACTATAGGCTAGCACTATGGGTACAGGTTATGAACTTTTGGCTAGCACTATGGGTACATGTTATGGACTAGAGGCTAGCACTATGGGTACAGGTTATGGACTATAGGCTAGCACTATGGGTACAGGTTATGGACTATAGGCTAGCACTATGGGTACAGGTTATGGACTATAGACTAGGGTTAGGGTTAGGGTTAGCTTAGCACTACAGGTGCAGTGGTCTCATTCTGGTGTTTTGATACCACTTTACATTACAGCACTGTAATATAGTAATACCCTGGTAATAACATAGTAATACCCTGGTAATAACATAGTAATACCCTGGTAATAACATAGTAATACCCTGGTAATATCTACATTATTACTGGGGAATTACCAACAAATTACTAGTAGTTACCAGTAGTAGTTACCATGTAGTTACAAACTAAGTAACTACATGGTAACTATGTACCAAATTAAATTAATTCATTAATTCTAGTATGCTTTTAACCTTTTACGTTACCCCACTTGCTCCAGCACGCATGCCACAGCGCGCAAACTGGCTATTCTCCGTCTGTAGGCTACACTCACGGCTCACATTCTCTACGCTACGATCGCCGTCCATCATATTCTAAGTCATCTTCTATATCCTCAAAATCTGATAAATATTCAGGCATATTGCACACAATATTCCAGGCACCAACAAGCCGATCATAGTGTAGAGAATGTGAGCCGCGAGTGTAGCCTACAGACGTAACGGAGAATAGCCAGTCTGCGCGCTGTGCGCATGCGTGCTGGAGCAAGTGGGGAAGCTTTTTCGTTTCTAAAGACGTTTCTAAAGATCATATTACAGAGGCATGTGAAAAACCACAACAAGCCCTCGCTCTATGTAAGCACAACTAGCGATTCATAAAGACAGATTGATGAAAACAACCGTTTCGCGGCAGAAAATAGATTTTTGAGAAGCTGCATTCTCAGTGCCCCGTCCGCCGCCATTACATCAATCAATCAATCAAAGCTTTATTTGTATAGCGCTGTCAAAAACGAGCATTCTCCTTTAATACTGTCTATCACACATGATTTCTACCTAGATAACCCTGACAGTGTGTGCATAAAAGACACAATTAAAACACAGCACAAGTCATATCCAAACAATCCCTCCAACCACACAGTGAACCTGTCCTCCCCCACCCATGATGCATGTCGTCAGCATGTACAGTTGTGGAATGAAATTGGTCGTATTCTCGTCGTTCTAGCGCTCAGTAAAAATGGGCAAATGTGAAGAGGGGACACTACTGGATACCTCTTGGCCTACAGAATCTAGCTAGCCTTGTTTCGAGCAGTTTGCAGTTGATTAGCATTGTCATAAGCACGGAGAATAACTGCACATTGACCGCCATTCTGTGGGGACTACATTCAGGAGCTAAATAAATGTCCCCATTCATTCTCTAATAACCGAGCCGGAAGCCAATATGTCAATTATGTGGGGTAATGCCACTCTGACGGGCACCACCTCCCAACACTCACATAGACCCTGTTTAGACTTGGCTTTAAAATGTGTTTTGTGTCAAGTGGACAGCGAGACAGCGCAGTTTACACCTGTGTCTATCATGTGTCTCCAAATGTGTCCAGCTGACCACTTGTGTTCATATAGTAACCATAGTAACTCACTCACTCCTGCCTATGTGTGTGTCACACAGCTGTTTCATGTAAACAAATCAATAATCATTGTGACTTGGACCAGATTTTTTTTTTTTAAGTGTGCAAGACAGCAACCAAAGATGTTTGAACTAATATACATAATAGGACTATTCCAATTCAACTGTTTTGATTGATAGGACAAGTCATTTGCAACTTGGAAAAGAGTGCAGGATAAGGCGAAAAAATTGAAATATTATCCTGCTTTGATGATGTGCTTACCTGTTACGTCCTTGTCGGGTACGCATCAGGACGCGTTTAGAGTACTAAAGATATGTGGTCAAATGCGTCCCTGACCACCTCGGCAAGTGGTTTGAGCAAACGTTTCACAACTAACCTTGGTGGCCGTTTACACTTGTATTTAGCACTGTCCACTTGTGATCTGATCGCCCAAAACACATTTTAAAACCAAGTCTAAACAGGGTCATAAACAGCTCCACCTATTTTGTCGCAAACTTATAAATAATGGCAAAACACACCATTGGGTGGTACAAAAATTCCAAATGCCTATTGTGCTCATCTTTGCCTATAGAGTGAGTGGTATTGTGGGACTATAGCCAGGCCATAAGTGTGTATACTAAATACTTTAGCTATCATGTATACTAAACCTTGATACTGGCCTGTTTACAGGGGGCTTGGGATGACTGGTCAGCTCACTCATCTCTATAACCTGATTGGATTGGACATGTCACGCAGCTGTGCTAAATCATGTTATTGGCCGGTTGTCACTCAGGGATGATGTGAAGGACGGCGAGGCTGTGAATCACACTTCCTGCTCTGGTGCTCGGCCTCAACTCTGGAGGGAGCGCTCGGACCACGTGGCAATGTGGTGATGTCATCGTTTGCCATTAAGTGACGGCTGTGAGTGAGTGGAGGATAGAGGCAGGCATCTGAGTCAGGGTGACACCAGCCTCTATTTAGAGGTTGAGCCTGGGGGGGGGGTCGTGAGAAACGGACGAGCAGTCGGACGGAAAGAGAAAGAAAGAGAGCGATAGAAACAGAGAGAACACGAGAGGGTGAGGAGATGAGGCGGTCAGACAGACAGACAGACTGCCAAAGACTCCTCCCCTCCCCTCTCTCCTCACTCCTCCACTCCCCTCTCTCTCCTCACTCCTCCCCTCTCTCCTCACTCCTCCCCTCCCCTCTCTCTCCTCAATCCTCCCCTCCCCTCTCTCTCCTCACTCCTCCCCTCCCCTCTCTCCTCACTCCTCTCCTTTCCTCTCTCTCCTCACTCCTCCCCTCCCCTCTCTCTCCTCACTCCTCTCCTCCCCTCTCTCCTCACTCCTCTCCTTTCCTCTCTCTCCTCACTCCTCCCCTCCCCTCTCTCTCCTCACTCCTCCCCTCCCCTCTCTCTCCTCACTCCTCTCCTTTCCTCTCTCCTCCTCTGTTCTCTCCTGCTAGTCTGCCAGTCCTGCTGCTGATCACTGTAATCACATGGAGCCTAATGCTAGGATGCTCAGGAAGCCGCCACACAGCACCTTATTAGCAGGGCAAGATCCTGAGCCAGACAGGCAGGCTAAGTACACACCAGTCACACTGAGGTCAGGAGGGGTGGCGTCTGACCCCACCGACGCAGTTGTTTGGAACTGTGAACAACAGCATTCGCCAATAGTATTTGACGCAGGCTTGAAGGAGATCTGCGTTGTTTAATGTGTTTCTAAACAATGTGAATATGAGCATGTAGGGCCAGATGAGAGGCAGTGTTTCTGAAGGGCCGAGTGGACTCATGGCATTCTGAAGTGTCTGGTTAAGTAGAACAGTCAGAAGGCATGTGAAGAGCTGTGTGTGTGTGTGTGTGTGTGTGTGTGTGTGTGTGTGTGTGTGTGTGTGTGTGTGCACGCATGTGCGCGTGTGTGCGCGCGCGCATGTGTGTGGGAGTGTGTGTGTGTGAGAGAGAGAAAGGCAGATAAATGGCAGTAGTGACCTTGGACACTTGGGGGTCTCCTGACCAGTAGAGATTTATGAGGGGTTTTTGGACTAGCCAGCCAGACACAGGCACGCACGCACACACACACACACACACACACACACGCACACACACACACACACGCGCGCGCACACACACACACACACACACACACACACACACACACACTAGTCACACAGTCCTCGAACCACACACATCACACCACAACAGCAATGGAAAACATGTGCTGCAAACAGACTGGCAGCCTTGTCATAGTCCTTAACACACACCCATAAACACAGACACGCACATGCACACAGACACACACACACATGAACACACACAAACACACCCATAAACACAGACAAACACATGCACACAGACACACACACGCATGCATACTGGACACATAGATTCGGGATCACACAAACACACATAGACATGTATGCAATGTGCACGTACAGTATGTACTCATAGCATACTACTGTACATGTTGGGGCCAGAACACAAGAGCACACACACACACACACACACACACACACATTCATTCATTCATTCACACTGAGAGGGAGACATGAATACATAGCTGTGATAAAGAGCAGACTTCAATTCCACAGAGAGAAGGACAGAGAGGACCGGATTTGAACCCTCGGTGAGGAGAAAATAAATAGTGCCTGAGTGATCACACTCACACTGACACACACACACACACACACACACACACACACACACACACACACACAGACACACCATGGTCTGGCTCACACACACCTACAGTACAGTAACTACACACGCTGTACACACACACAAAACCATGGACAGGACATGAACAAGGCTTCAGTCAGTCAGTTTGATTCTGTATCAATCATGTCTGCATCAGAGAAGTGACATTCCCGACATTGAATAACTGTATTTGTAGAGAGAGGCAGAGAGAGGGAAAGAGAGAGAGAGAGAGAGAGAGAGTGAGAGTGAGAGAGAGATAATGCCCCTAATAAATGCAAACTAATATTTGTCTATTTACTTATACTTAATCTATTTGCACATTGATGAACACTGTAATAATGTAAAACAAATAAACAAACAAACACTTGGGGGCGAATTCACTAAAGCGGAATTGCGGCCGTTAATTGCACCATTACATTGCGCGTCAGTTGCTATGTGCTCCGTTTTAAAAACCTATTCACTAAAGACATTGCGCTAATAATATCCCAGAGCAAACACGCCCAGTCGGTGTTTGCGGCTGAGTGCAATTTGCTGCTGATATAGGAAATGACTATAAATACTGCGCATACAGCGCATACAACTCGTATGCATATCATTGGACGATGGCAGACAGAAAAAGAAAGATACGATTTTCAGACAGCGAACTTGAAGGCCTCACGGGCGAGGTTCAAAAACATGTCTCACAGCTTTCCGCAAAAAATATCACGACTGCAGCAAAAAATCATATTTGGGGTTTAATTTCCCAATCAGTCAGTGCCATTTGTGTGTGTAACGCGGAAGACTGCAAACGGAGGTGGAATGATTTGAAAAGACGAACAAAGGAAAAATTGTCATTTTATGTTATGCAAGTTGCAGCACGATGATCTGGCATACTTTTGGGGGAGTGTATAACATTGCCCCACCGGTACGATCTAGGCATCTAAACGGCTTTTCAGGATTCCAAATGTGCACTCAATCACACCGCGCGTCCTGATGTGAGCCCAGTTGTACGCCGCCTCTCCAACGTTGGAAGGATTACGCACGGGAGTCATCATCCATGGCTGAAGATGATACCTGCCGTCACCT